>NW_026057580.1:93823443-93871641 GCF_023721935.1 Panthera uncia
AGATAGATAAGATAGATGGATAGACGGATAGATAGATAGATAGATAGGTAGATAGATAGGTAGATAGATAGATAGGTAACAGACAGAAACACCTATCTATCTCAACACAAAATGTCCCCATACATTATTTTCACAAAATCATGCTCACCTATGTTGTGTACTACCACAGTCTGTTATTTTAATTTGTGGCACACTCTGCTATGTTTTAATTTGTTGTTAAGACTGGGCTATGATTATATTGATTTCATTTGGATGCCATGCTTTCTTCAATAAACCTTCAGGATGGAAAGCACTGAACTAGATACTGCTAAAGGAAAGAGAGTACATAATGTATTGGAAAATACCAAGAGTGTTTAATAATTAATGCAAGACAAAAGCTACCAGAGTCACTTGCATTATATTGGCATCATTATTACATTAATTAAAAGCCCCCAAAGGAGGTAAAGTATTAATATGCTCTCAGAAGTGTGTATTTCTATGTCATGTTTCAGTGGCTCCACACAGAGCACAAATAGAAAATCTACTTTTCTCTCCAACTCAGAGACACCTGAAACTACACTAATAGAGTCTTGTATTACTGTACATCTTTAAGTTTTAAAGAGAGAGGGACTGATTTTCAACCAGGTCCCAAGAGTTACTAGATAAATGACTTTAAGAGAAGTGAGTATCTCTGAATTTCACTTTTCTTATCTGCCTCACATCATATATAGTGCCAGGCATAGAGAAAATTTATAATGTATGTCAGTTGTCTTCTATTCTCCATTTATACTAATGTGTTCAAAGAAGGGGTCAATGGAAAGATCATGAGGACGCCAGAATCTGAAAAGAGAGAAGAGGTGGAAATAAAGATGCCATAGAAGGGCGCTTGGGTGGCTCAGTCAGTTAAGTGTCCGACTTCAGCTCAGGTCATGATCTCATGGGTTTCTGGGTTCAAGCCCCATGTCGGACTCTGTGCTGACAGTTCAGAGCCTAGAACCTGCTTCGGATTCTGTGTCTCCCTCTCTTTCTCTGCGCCTTTCCCACTCATGCTCTGTCTCGCTCTCTCTCTCTCAAAAATAAATAAACATTAAAAAAATAAAGAAAGAAAGATGCTATAGAGGTGACCACAGATACACAGAAATGCAAGATCCCAGGGGTCGTAGTGGTGACGACTACAATGACGTAACAGTACACCATTATCGGTGCCTCTACAATTAGTGGTAACAATACCAATTATTACATGGGGTTCTAACTTTTATTTCTAGTTTCATCAGATTTTGCCAGCTAGTCACTCATTAACTGTTACATTTGCTTCTCCATTAGTATCGTAAACCACAAATATTAGACTACAAGTTAAGCTTTTTTAACAAAGCAACTTCAATACACAGTGGCTTGAATAAGACAACAGTATGACTATCACGGAACAGTCCAGAATTAATCAGGTCATGGCCAGTGGGGGGCTCTACTCTCCCCAGTAAATGTCTTCTCCCTCCCGGAGGTCCTCATCTCTCAGCCAGCAGAAAGAGGGAAAGGGGAAGAGCATACATGCCTTCTTTTTGAGGGGACACCACTCTAAAGAGACATAAATCACTTCTGTCCACATCCCATTCCCCAAATTTCGTAATATGAGGACACCAACTGTGCAGTGTGCCGTACCTTGGCAGTTGTATGCTCCCTGGAACTTGGGAGTTCTACATTAAAGGGAGAAATGGATTTGGTGAACACTTAGTGTCTGCCATAGTTCTCCCCCCCCTTGCCTTCCACGTATGCACACTCTTCTTTCCACTCAATGGATGCATTTACTCCTTCCCTAAAGGGGACAATTCAAACTCTCATCCAGTAACTACGATCAGCTCACAGTCCAAGGGCTCTGCGTGACGTGCAGTCCTCTCCAGCCAGGCTGCTGGTAGACCTTTTGGCTTGTTGACCATAAACGAATAGAAAAGTGTTCTTCCCAGGGGGGAAACAGGTGTGGCGAGAGGAAAGGCAGGGAGGATGAGAAGAAAGAAGGGGACTGCCTTTGTCCCATCGCAGGGGCTTAGAGAGAAGCCTACCATTGGATGGATGTCAGCGTTTCACTTACATCTGCTACCGTTTTTGTACATACTATATTTCTTATGCACGCAGACTCCCAGGGTGCTTTCACTCTTCACAGTCAGAGCCTGGGTCTCTTTATCAGAGGACGGTCTTTAGTCCCAGACCTCTCTTTGCTTGCACGCACAGACAGCCACAAGAGCCCGTGCACAAGAATGTGCACACTCCTTAGAGAGCCTTTAACCTCTGACAGGCACAAGAGTATAAAGCCTCAACTCCCTCCTCTCTGTTTGAAACAACTACCTTCTCCAGAGCTCTCCTGCAGTTTTGAAGCAGTGAGCCGTGCTGGACACTGCCCTCCTGACCAACTTCCTTCTATGCCTCATCAATCCTCCCCACCGCTTTATTGTTTCATCCCCGGAATTCTTCCGGGTAAAGCACTTTAACATAAAACAAACACGTGTTCTTCCCTTCGCTTATGCCCAACATACAATGGAGAAGTCGACATGGGATAACTTCAACTGATATTCTCATTTGGAAAAGAGAAAGACAGGAAGCACATGGTGGCCGTTGGTCAATGGGAATTGTGCATTCTTGGGAGGCAGGAGCTGTGAAGACTTGGGCCCTGGAAAATTCCAGAACCCTCTTAGACGCTTGAAAGGAATTTTTGTGAATGTCGGTGTGCGGCAGTAGTTGCTCTCAATACTTCCGGCAAGCGCAGGCAAGACGGACCGTGTGCATACGATTCTGGAGAGCCAGTACTGGGTGGGGAAAATGGGAGAGAAAGAGACCTTATCATTTGCTATCAGTCTAAGGACAAATTAGGGCTTCCTGGATCTCCTCTGGCACTGAACAGGAGTCATTTGCTTCTTTCCAGAGAAATGGCAGGATGATGAAATGGATGAGCCACGTCTGGTTTTGTAGCCTTAATAACGCCATCTTCAAGTAATAAATATCGTAGCAAGATCGCTGTTGCCTCCGCCGAGGTGACTCACTACCGATACTATTATTAACACCGCAACCCTCTTTACAATGAAATCTGGGTGAAGTGGTTACCTGTCGTCACTTTGAAGTAGCAGTACACCCAGTGGTAATTTTGTAGGCTGAAAGATGGAAAAACTTAATTCAACTTCCTGGAGCACCTTACCACGAACAGTTTGGCTTTAAGGGATTATCTGGCTCATATGCTCCTTTGTTTCTCTTGGACCACAGTTAAGGAATCACAACAGACCTGACTATTAGTACTATGTCTCAAGAAATTTTTTTATAATCCTGTAAGCCTAAATAAATGATAGGTTCTACGCAGCAAAAATGCCAGCCGATTTTTAAGCCTGCAATGTCACAACGAACAAAATAGCACAGTAGACAGATCACGCACTCTTTTCAAATGTTGAGCGCTGTCCGTAGATTTGCATCTGAGGAGATTGGTGGTCAGCTAAGGTCATGAGTAAAGGAAGCTCTGAGAAGGTTATTTCACAAGAGAACTAAAGGCAAATTCCCTCCAGTGGTCACAGAAGAGAAAAGTAATGTGTCCCTTCTATGATCAAATAAATAGAATGTTCTAAGTGTTAGCAATAGTGACATTGCTCTTCACAATAGAGGCTCTACAGAGAGGAATATAACTGGGGTAGAAGAGTATGGGGATGAAGAAGAACTTCTTACTCTATGTATTTCTTTGTGTGTGTCTCTCTCTCTCCCTCTTAACACACACACATGCACACACACACAATTTTTCTTTACTTAGTTTTAGGAGGCAATGTCACTTGAAAGCTAAGGTTTGGACTTTGGAGTCAAGCTCCACTGTGGCCTTGTTCTGGGGCTCTGCTAAAGTTGTTTAACTCCTCTGAGCTTCCACTAGCTCATTGGAGATTATTATTTTCATGCCAGCCTCTGAGAGCTGTGGAGGGAGTAAATGAGATAATGTCTGTAAGGTGCTTAGTGCAGAACATGGCACGTGGTAAATTCTCATCAAACCTAAGCTATTCCTTTTATTCCCACAGGATGATTCCACACTACATTGTGGACTTTTAATGGACGGTAATCGTGTTTAAATTTTTAAAGGGTTCATTTTTGGAGGAAATAGCATGAAGAATAAGCATATACCGATATGTTAGTATCAGAGCACTTATAAATATCTCATGATAAAATAACGAGAAAATGGGGGTTACTATCAGCCTCAAAGTTTAAGTCTATATTTTGTAGTTAACTTAAATGCTTAAAGAGCAGCATCGGCTCTTTTAGCACACTGTCATTATATTAAATATATCGGAAGATACGCTAAGTAGCTTATAATGTTGTGACAAATGTATGACCCATATGCAAAGGGGCAGGGCATGAAAAAGAGAATTTTTTAAGTATTGAAAAGAGCTTTCTGCAGGAATAGCAGTTAGAGGACTGGTTGCAAGATCTGCATATTAAGTAAAAATCTTTTTGTCCCTTGCCCTAAAGCTGTGGAAGAAGAGAGATTGTTTCAAAAGGGATCCAGGAAGCAACTATAGAGAAAGGAGTCATCTATTCCTAAAGGACTTAATCCTCCTTGTCCAGAAACAACGGGGATGGTAGAAACAGCTCTTCCTGGGAAGGTATGAGCAGAGACCCAAGATTCTAGAAGACAACAGGAACACTGAGAGCTGAGACGTTGAGCAAGTCATAGTGACAGCCAGTGAGGAATCAGATGCCCACTGAGTCTGATGATATAAGAAGGCAGCAGAAGCGGAGGAGAGCCAGAAAGAGGTTACTCGTCTTGTGGTCTCTGGGCTCAACATGTGTTCCCTTGGAAGATTGTCTCTTGGGCCTGGTGAGCAGAGGGAAACCACAGTTTTGAGAAGGTGAACCAAAGGATGAAGAATCACAGATTAATCCAGGAGTCCTACCTTTGGGACTCAGTGCCCTCTGTGGAGGGTTTAGTA
The DNA here is from genome assembly GCF_023721935.1 of Panthera uncia. Classification (NCBI taxonomy): domain Eukaryota; kingdom Metazoa; phylum Chordata; class Mammalia; order Carnivora; family Felidae; genus Panthera; species Panthera uncia. The sequence continues at coordinate 93,828,366 of NW_026057580.1, forward strand.
TTCTGCATGAATGGACATGAACACCAGCAGTGATAGGAGGTACAAGACGGTCTCCTGAGGAAACGCAACAAGCCTAAGGGGATTTGGAGAGACTCTTGCAAAGTCATGACTACCACAAAATTCAGAGTACTCTGACCAGATCAGGCCAACAATCCAGGAGAGGGGAAGGCTAAGGACCGACACTGGGATTGAGGCTGTGCCCCCACAGACCTGTGGCTGGAAATGTGTACCAGTCCTTTAATGAGAAAGCATATGGTGACTGCATGTAAATCACTTCTGTGTATTACTCTTTATTGGTATCAGGACACAAATATATGTCCAAGTTAAAAACTTAGCAAATCCATAATGTAGACCGGATTCCTATCAATTAATTTCTTTTTGTTCTCAGTTCCCTAAATAAAGAATCCTATTAAAATGTTTCAATAACATCTGATATTTCAGTAATATCAGTTTCACTCAGAGGAAACTGAGTGAAAGTAAACAGCTAACGCTCAACGAATCCAGAAGACTGTCTATTTGGAAAAGTAACATGGTGCCATTGTAATCATAACAGAGCACATATGTTGGAATCTGCCAGATCCGGGTCTGAGACCCATCGCTAACACTTGGTGAAGAGGTGGGCACACTTTTAACTGGCATTAATTCCTCAAATTGAAAGTAAGGATAGTGATGGCAACCTTGTAGGGTTGATTATTGTTTAAGATTGAATGACATTATATATGTAAAGCATTTGGAATATGGTAGGTGCCCAGTAAATGTTAACCCTTTTCTTATGATTTTTGAACTTGCCAAGAAATTCAGGCTCAGAGACAGGTCTGACAGGCACCCTGACGGGTATGACCCCTGGGCCAAGTATTTCCAAGTCATGCAGGCTTTCAAAGGGGCTGCTAAGGTCTCCAGAATCAGACTGCCTGGGCTCAGAACCACTCAGTGGAGGTCTGGCCTTGGAGAAGTTACTTATTCTCCCTCTCTGTGAGTTGGATTTCTTGCATATCAGTGAAGGTGGTAATAGCTCACAAGGTTGTTTTAAGTGCTAAGTGAAATAATTCACACAAGGCACCTTGAATGATCCGAAAAATGCAGAACCGAGATGAGGTTGATAGAGAAAAAGTTCTCAGAAGGTCAAGACCTGATATAGCAGTCTCCTAAGTTGCCTAGTTAGGCTTTGATCGAAGGTAGCACTGGGGGTAGCATGTTGATTGCAAGGCCCCTACTAGCTAGCAGTCCCTGTGGATGATTCTAAGTAGGCCATAGTAGCCTTCCAGGCAGACGTTGTGGCATAGGTCAGAACCTGGGAACGGCTTCCTCTACTCGAATATAATGCCATTCAATCTGGTAGAGACAATCTGTGGCATTCCAATCCCCCATGACCAACTTTGGATAGGTAGCTTTTACTTAAAATTCTACTCTATGTTTATTTTCTTACTCACTTATTTTTTCTTCTCTTCACTTAAAATGTAAGCCTTCTGAGAAGAGAGACATTGAATTATGTACTTTCATGTCCCCAGAGCCTAGAACAGAGCCTAGCACAAAGTAGAGGGGTACGGGTGCCATAATACTTACTGAATGAATTTATATGTCTTCCTCTGCCGATCACACTAGATTATTTCCGAAACTTGTATCCAAGGTGTTGTAGTTCATCAAGTCTCTTTTGGTGAAAGTGACAGGAACCCAAAATGACATAGCATCAATAAAAAGGGAAATTTATTAGCTCATATAACCAAGAGGTCTGAGGGTTGAATCCATGGCCTCGAACAAGGTAATCAGGGTCCTGTAGTGCTGCTTTCCTCTCTGTTTGGTATCGTAGGTTTGAGGTAAAGATTTGTATGCAGGAAGTTCATTGGGGAGTGTTCTTGGTATCAGCATGTGTGAAGAGAGTGAAGAAAGTAGGATTGAGCAGAGGGAGGTAGCTGATTCTTTAGGGCTACTTTGCTTGGAGGGAAAGGGTCTGGGCCTTTATAAACCCGCACCCCTACATTATTCAGTCATTGGGCCAGGTGGCTATTTGGCTGAGGGTATGTCATGGAGAACAGCACAGCTGAGAGGCATCCCTTGCCAATATTCCAAGCAAGCGGGGAAATAAACGCTCCAGCTCTGAAGCAATGGTCTGGGCAGACCATGCATCCAGTTGGTTGACTTTATTCTCAGGCACTGTCTTTCCATGTGCCACCAATGATGGCCACCAGCAGCTAGGCTTACATGATCCTTAGCAACTGCAATCTTTCCTGATCGTTACAATGAAAGTCCCAGTGAGAACTTTTTAATTGCCTTGATTTGAATTATGTGTCCATCCCTAAACAAATCATGTGCTTTTCTGATTGTTGATGTCTGTATTATACGTCCCTCCCCCCCCCCCCCCCAGGGCAATTAATGGTGATTACTGTGAAGATTTCAGTTTGGGAAGGAAGTGCAATGGACACGGACCAGGTAAGTCTAACAGTTGCCTATGCAACCTTATTGTGGGTTGAATTGTGTCCTCCTCAAATTCGTATGAAGTCCTAACCCCCAGCCTCTCACAGTGTGACCTTATTTTGAGATAGGGTTTTTATAGAGACAATCAAGTTCAAATGAAGTCATTGGGATAGGACCTAATCCAACATGACTTGCATCATTATAAGGTGAAATGTGGACACAGATAAACATACAGGGAGAATGCCATGTGAACCGGAAGATGGATGGCCATCTACAGGTCGAGGAGAGAGGCCTGGAACAGCTCTCTCCCTTAACCTTGCCAACATCTGACTTCAGACTTCTAGCCTCCAAAATCATGAGGCAATAAATTTCTGCTGTTCAAGCCATCCAATTTGTGGTACTTTTTAATGGCAACTCTAGCAAACTAATACAAACCTGGGACATTAAAGTTTTTAGGCCACAAGATTTCCTGAAGTCATAACCCAGATAATAAAATAGGTTATTTGTTCTGTAATTTTGGCTGCCCAAGATTGAGTGGATTGAAATATTGAATTGCTCAGTGAGAGCGGCCCATTTTACTTGGCATAAGTGTGATCTATTTTAGCCGTTGTCCCTAGCCCTTCTCAACTAAGATTACATGAGAGGATTAAGTTAAAAAAATTTTTTAATGTTTTATTTATTTTTGAGAGAGAGAGAGAGACAGAGTGTGAGCAGGGGAGGGGTAGAGAGAGAGGGAGACACAGAATCTGAAGCAGGCTCCAAGATCCGAGCTGTGAGCCCATGTGGGGCTTGAACCCATAATCAGTGAGATCATGACCTGAGCCAAAGTTGGATGCTTAACTTATGGAGCCACAGGTGCCCTGAGAGGATTAAACTTTAAAGCATTCAATATATATAATGAATTAACTTCTCTGTGTCTGTAATGGTGCTACTAATGGATCATCTCAGGGATAATTAAGAAAATAGTCACTCCAGGGGCACCTGGGTGGCTCAGTTGGTTAAGTGTCCAACTTCAGCTTAGGTCATGATCTTCAGGTCTGTGAGTTTGAGCCCCACAGAAGGCTTTGTGCTGACAGCTCAGAGCCTGGAGCCTCCTTCAGATTCTGTGTCTCCCTCTCTCTGAAAAATAAATAAGCATTAAAAAATTAAAAAAGAAAGTCACTCCAATCATTTTATGTAGGGTTTCATTTTCTCACAGAGCCCTTACTGAAAAAAGGTCACTGCATTATATTGGTCTAAGTGTTCTCCCTTGTGCTACCAAACTCGTCTCAATCAGACATCTGTACTTTGTCATCAGCTCTCATTTATGCACCTGGCAGTTGCCTTGGCCTGACAAGTCAATGTCATTGAGAAAAAGCAATGGGAAAATGCCACCACTGCCTCTTTCTTCTTATGGCACTATGGCCCTCATGTCATGGTGGGAACATCCCTTCTGATGGCATAGAGCTGCATGTAGTCAGAGAAAGCCAGGATCCAGCGGGGGCAAAAGTGAGCAAAATATGGAAAGCCTTCACATCCTCCTACTTTTTGAATTTTGGTAAAGTTAAACCAAGAGTAGGAAATGTGCAAGTTAAAACTATGACAGTCCTAGATAGAGGATGTATTATAGGATTCAGTACTGGCTTAAGAATCTCAGTCAGTGACTTCGGCTCAGGTCATGATCTCAGGGTTCGTGGGTTAGAGTGCCACATAGGGCTCTGTGCTGACAGCTCAGAGTTTGGAGCCTGCTTCGGATTCTGTCTCCTTCTCTCTCTGCCCCTCCCCAGTTTATGCTCTGTCTCTTTCTGCCTCTCAAAAATAAGTAACTGGTAAAACAAAACAAAACAAAACAAAAAAACAAAAGACCCCTAATTTTAATGTCTACATAAAACCAAAGATATTCTCAGCTGTCTATTTTGTACATGGATGTGTCATTTTTTAAGGGCTAACTTCTCACCTATGTCTTCATTTAGATAAAAACCCCAACAGGGGTGTCTGGGTGGCTCAGTCGGTTGAATGTCCAACTTCAGGTCATGATCTCACGGTTTGTGAGTTTGAGCCCCACATCAGGCTCTGTGCTGACAGCTCAGAGTCTGGAGCCTGCTTCGGATTCTGTGTCTCCCTCTGTCTCTGCCCCTCCCCTGCTCGTGCTCTGTCTCTCTTGTCTTTCTCTCAAGCATAAATCAGCATCAAAAAAAATTAAAGGAAAAAAACAACAAACCCCAAGAATTGATGATATTCTTTATTGTCCCGAGGGACTCTCTGACTAGAATTTTGAGGTGTTTTTTGGGCATTATAAAATACATTGTTTTTGCTTCTTTGAGCTTATGCAATTTCATATTTAGTTTTTCTTAAGCCTACGAATTTTTTTCATGCTTTTTCATGCTTAGTAACCATGCTTTATAAACATCATTTTTAATGGTTTAATAGCATACATTCTGTGAGTATATCAATATTTATTATAATTTCTCCATAACTGTACATTTAAGTTATTTTCAATTTTTTATGCTTATAAATAAATAACAACTATAATAACTTTTTCTGCATATGTCTGTTTATATTTCAAATTATTTCTTAGGATAGATTCTTATTAACAAAATAACTGGATAATAAAATATGGACATTTTTGTCCTCATTATCTTTTAAAAGTTGCAAATGTAATAATTCTTACTATAAAATAGACATGAAACACAGGATGTTTGGTTTATACTTTTCTATTAAGAAGTAATTAATATATATAACCTCCCTCCCAAACAAATAAAGCCATCTCTTACTGTAATTTTCTGGACCTTTATTTCCTGATAATCATTATCATGCTTCTATTTTCTTTTTCTTTTTTTAATTTTTGTAAATGTTTATTTATTTTTGAGGCGGGGGGGCGAGAGAGAGGGAGACACAGAATCCAAGGCAGGCTCCAGGCTCTGAGCTGTCAGCACAGAGCCTGACGTGGGACTCGAACTCAGGAACCATGAGATCATGACTTCAGCTGAAGTCGGACGCTTAACCCACTGAGCCACCCAGGCGCCCAATGCTTTTATTTTCATAGGAGTTTTTCTAAGTAATTGCACTGACCCTTGAAATCACATTTTCACAGCAATCATTTCAACCTAACTCTAAGTTTTACAAATGTCTTTACACCCACTGTTTTACTCCTTGTTTTTCTGGAGTCACTCACTCAATTCATAAGGTCACAATGGGAGCAGCCATGTTCCTGCACATGATGTTGTCACTCAAGCTACAGTTAATTGTGTCAGGGATGAAGCTCTGACCTAAATTAGGAGATGAGCTCCATTCCCTGAGAAAGTTAGAGTCAAATGAGGAGATTCAAGCTTCGTTGTCTGTTTGGCTTCTCTCTTGAGGGAAGGAGTCATCAGTTCGTTTTACACCGTGTAGAATGGATTCAGACAAATAAAATTTTTAATGCTTTCTTGTATTCACAAGGAAGAATGAGAAATTCATAAATGCCAAAGGCTAAAAGTAGTGAAAGCACAAGCTAAAACTCTCACAGCCTAGACCGAGGTATTATCAGATTCCGTATCAGCTTAAGAGCTTAAATTTTAAGGGGTGCCCGGGTGGCTCAGTTGGTTAAGTGTCTGACTCTTGATTTCAGCTCAGGTCATGATCTTACTGTATGTTGGATCAAGCCCTGCATTAGGCTCTGTGCTGACAGAATGGAGACTGTTTGGGATTCTTTCTCTCTCCCTCTCTCTCCCCCTCCCCAGTTTGTGCGCGTGAATGCTCTCTCTCAAAATAATACATATATACATATACACACACACACACACATATATATGTGTGTGTGTGTACATATATATATACATATATATGTGTATGTACATATATATATATATATATATATATAGGCACCTGGGTGGCTCAGTTGGTTAAGCATCTGACTTTGGCTCAGGTCATGATCTCCTGGTTCATGAGTTTGAGCCCCACATCGGACTCTGTGCTGACAGCCCGGAGCCTGGAGCCTGCTTCAGATTCTGTCTCTGTCTCTCTCTGCCACTACCCCTCCCATGCTCTCTCTCTCTCTCTCAAAAATAAATAAAACAGGGGCACCTGGGTGGCTCAGTCGGTTGAGCAACCGACTTCAGCTCAGGTCTTGATCTCACAGCTCGTGGGTTTGAGATCCGCATTGGGCTCTGTGCTGACAGCTCGGAGCCTGGATCCTGCTTCAGATCTGTGTCTCCCTTTCTCTCTGCCCCTAACCCACTCACATTCTGTCTCTGTCTCTCTTAAAAGTAAATAAACATAAATAAATAAATAAGCACTTAATATATATATTTTATATATATATATATATATATATATATATATATATTACATGCCATCAGGGAAATGCAAATCAGAACTACAATGAGATATCAACTCACATCTGTCACAATGGCTAAAATCAACAACACAAGAAACAACAAGTGTTGGCGGGGGTGTGGAGAAAAGGAACCCTCTTATACTATTGGTGGGAATATAGACTGGTGCAGCCACTTTGGAAAACGGTATGGAAGTTCCTCAAAAATTAAAAATAGAACTACCGTAAATCCAGCAATCACACTACTGGGCATTTACCCAAAGAATACAAAAACATTAATTCAAAAGGATACGTGCACCCTTATGTTTATAGCAACATTATTTACACTAGCCAAGATATGGAAGGAGGCCAAGTGCCCATCAATTGATGAATGGATAAAGATGTGGTATATATACACAATGGAATATTACTTAGCCATAAAATTAAACAAAATCTTGTCATTTGCAATGACGTGGATGGAGCTAGAGTATAATGCTAAGTGAAATGAGCCAGGGAAAGACAAATGCCGTATGATTTCTCTCAATGTGGGATTTAAGAAAGACAGCAAACTAGCAAAGGGAAAAAAGAGAGAGAGACAAACCAAGAAACAGACTCCTTTTTTTAAAAAAAAATGTTAATGTTTTTTTATTTATTTTTGAGAGTGAAAGAAAGACAGAGTGTGAGAAGGGGAGGGGCAGAGAGAGAGGGAGACACAGAATCCGAAGCAGGCTCCAGGCTCTGAGCTGTCAGCACAGAGCCTGACGTGGGGCTTGAAATCACGACTGTGAGATCATGACCTGAGCTGAAGACGGACGACCAACCGATTGAGCCATCCAAGCTCCCCAACAAACTCTTAACTATAGAGGACAAACTTAGGGAGAGGAAGGGGAGGTAGGGGGGTGATGGGTTAAATAAGTGATGGGGATTAAGGAGTGCACTTGTGATGAGCACTGTATGATGTATGGAATTGTTGAATCACTGTATTGTACAACTGAAACTAATAAAACATTGTATGTTAACTAACTGGAATTAAAATAAAAACTTAAAAATATATATTATGCATACATACATATATATTTCATATATGACATATAGCATATAATGACATACATACATATATGTATATGTGCATATACATATGTATATATATATGACGACTGCTTTTCATGAAGGTTCTGCAAATGTACATTCTCATTAGCTATCAATGTAATATTTTAGTATAGCATCTCTACAGTGGATTTTATTAAAAAGACACATAAAACTCTATGCCATTTCAAAGATATGGTATACATGCTTAAAATAAGCCATCATTTTTAGTGAGGTGAAACTTTTAATCTAACTTTATGCTACGAAAAAATTGTAAATGTATACAAAAGTGAAGAGAATCGTGTAAAGAATCTTCGTGCTCGGCACTCTGCTTCAACAATTGTCGATTTTTTCAGTGATGAAGGAGAAATGTTTCGTTAAACATATGTTAGCTATTGTATTTCTTTCTTTGTGAATTGTCTGTTTAATGCTTCTAAGTATTTGCCTTTTGGGATTTTGATGTTTTTCTTTTGAAAAATTATGAAGATTTTAGAAATTAAGTCTATTTCTTTTTTGTCATTACCATTGCAAAATAGTGCTATCACATATTTTCCTTTTAATTCTCTATTTTGTCATACTGAAGTTTAAATTTTAGTTTGGCAAATGGAATGAGGTATGGACTTGCTATGAGTCAAAGTTTTTTAAGTTTATTTATTTTCAGAGAGAGAGAGAGAGAGCACACACACACACACACACACAGAGCGCGCGCACACACACACACGTGTGCGCGCACGCGCGCGCCTGGGCAGGAGTGGGGGTGGGGCATCTAGAGAGGGAGCGACAGAATCCCAAGCAGGCTCCGTGCCATCAGCGCAGAGCCCTCGGTGGGGCTCGAACCCATGAACCCTGATATCATGACCTGAGCTGAGATCAAGAGTCACCGACTCCACCCAGTTGCCCTGAGTTAAAAAATTTTTAATGTATTTTCCAGTATATTTTTAGATGTTAAAAACGTTAACAGCCTTTATTTTAGAATAATGTTGCAGGAAGGCAAATATATATTAATTTGTTTTTAGATTTTAAGATTTCCTAGCATTTTTTTGGTAAAAGAAGTTTACTGCAGCATTACCTTTATGAAATAGGCTATATATTTTAAAGCAACTTTACATTTACAGAGAAGTCGCGAAGATAGAGTTCTCATAAACCTCATATTGTTACCGCCGTTATTACCATCATATATTAACATAGTACATTCATCAAAACTAATGAACCCATCTTGATACAGTGTTATTAATGAAAGTCCATACTTTCTTCAGATTTCCTTAGTTTTTACTTAATGTTCTTTTTCTGTTCCAGGATTCCATCCACGACACCATATTACATTTAGTCATTATGTCTCCTTATGTTCTGCTTGGCTGTTACAGTCTCTTAGAATTTCCTTGTGTTTGATAATATTGACAGACTTGGGAACTGGTCAGGTGTTTTGTAGACTGTCCCTCTGTTGGGATTTGTCTGGTGCTATTCTCATGATTGGACTGGGTTATGGGTTTTGGGGAGGAAAGCTACAAAGATACGGTGCCACTGTCATTACATCATATCAGTAACACATATTAACATGACTTATGCTTGTTGATGCTGACCTTGACTACCTGGCTGAGGTAGTGTTTGTCAGGTTCTTCTACTGTAAGGTTACTTTTGTTCCCCTTTCCATACTGTATTCTTTGGACAGGAGTCACTATGCAAACAAAGTCACAGGTGAGGAGTGGGGACTTTTATGCCCCTACCTTGAGGGTAGAATTGCTACATAACTTACTTGGAATGCTTCTACATGGAATATTTATCTTCCTCCCTCCCATTTATTTATTTATTGAATCATTTATATATATTAATACGGATTCATGAATATTTATTCATATTTTGATTTATAATCTAATGCTACTTTGGTGTTTTGCACAAATTATTCCATCTTTGACCATTGGGAGCTCTTTTTTCTTGGCTCCTGTGTTTCTTGACATACCTTCATCACTCTGTGTGTGTATGTGCATGCATGTGTGGTTGTGTGTGAACACTTCTTTACTTTATGGCTTTACAGAATGTTCCAGGCCCATCTTTTGTTTATTTTATTTATTAATTTTAATTTTCTTTTTCAAGAGAGCATGCAGATACACACGCGAATGAGCAGAGGAGGGGCGGGGGGGGGAGGCAGAGGATCTGAAGGAGGCTCCATGCTGACAGCAGAGAGCCCCATGTGGGGCTCGAACTCGCAAACCGTGAGATCATGACCTGAGTTGAAGTCAGATACTTCACCAACAGCCACCAAGGTGCCCCTTGGCCCATCTTTTATATTTCCTGCTCCAGTCCTAGAATCAGTCACTTCACCAAGGAGTCCTTTTCCATTTTGTTGGAGAATAATATTATAAATGAAGATCTAGGTTGTAGGTGTACTTTTTGTTACTAGGATGCTGTTGCTTCTGGGACCCCTCAGCTGACAGTGTGAGAACACACATATACATGTGTGTGCTAACCTGTGTACATACACATATCTGTACATATTTCTAACCATCTGTATCTATATAAAGCCAAACATAAAAAGAATGCATGTTGATGTCTCCAACGTTAATCCATTACTGCATGGGTTGTTCTAGCACCTCTCCTTGCTTATCTCTCACTCCCACAGTCAGAAATCAGGCTCCTGCTGCTCACCATCCATTTATTTAATTGTTCAAATCCAGTACACATGTGTAACAGTAGCAGAATTGTGAAATCGAACTGTGGGAAATAACTTTATCAACTAAAGTATGGTGCTACGTACATTTTCTTTTGCCTTTAATTTTCAGAGTCTATTCACTTCCAAAGTCTGAGGTCAGTACTTCCCCACCACCTCCTACCCCCAACCTCCTTCAGTGAGGTTGTTTCATATATCTGTAATATAGTTAGATTGTTTTGTCATACTCTGCATTTCATCCTGGACCCCCCACCCTCCACCCCAAGATAGTTTTGTTTTAATTTGTGTACACTGTTGTGTTTTCAGCCTTACTCAAAAAAAAAAAAAAAAAAAATCTTTTCTGGGTGGCCGGGTGGCTCAGTCGGTTGAGCATCTGACTTTGACTCAGGTCATGATCTCACAGACCATGAGTTCGAGCCCTACCTGCGGCTCTGTGCTGACAGCTCAGAGTCTGGAACCTGCTTCGGATTCTGTGTCTCCCTCTCTCTCTGCCCCTCCCCTGCTTGCACTCTGTCTCTCTCTCTCTCTCAAAAATAAATAAACATTAAAAAAATTCTTTTGTTCACATCTAATTGGTAAGCCTTTCTGTATCACGTATTAAATTCTTATGTCTGCCGTTATCTGCTTCTTTGCTCACTGTGTGGGACATGAACCTCCCAATCCAGAAATTAACGTAAAAAATAGTCTCAAGTCAGGGCAGAGAAAAACACGAAAGTTCCCTGGAGAACTGTCCTCTGATCTAGGCTGAATGGGATTCTGACAGGATAAAACCTGTTAAAAACAAGTTCACTGATATATACAGAAAGTTACAAAGCCAGCAGAGAAACAAGCTACCATGGGTGAGAGCCAGCAGGTACAACAAATGGGAAGATTCATGCTCCCAGGAATTTGAAATGCAAGATGAAAACTGAAATGGAAAATGAAAAAGACTATAAATAAGTCTGAAAAACAAATAGCAATGTCTATTTTTGGAGTTAAAAACAAGGTGTACTAGGAACAGTTACACGTAAGATGGGAGGGCGTTTTTAGAGTGTCAGTATTCCAAGTCCTTTTACTGTGAAATATGAGGTCTACAATACCAATTAATTTAGAATTTTTAAGTATCCACAGGCAAAGCAGTTCTGCAGAGGACTGATTCTAGGTCTTGATGAAAATGAGCACTTTGACAAATAAATTGTGTACCAGTTACATTTTACTGTCATCAACTCTTAAGCGTAACAGAGAACATCAGACAGGCAGATATTCAGTGAGCAAGGCTTCTCAAGTCCCCAGTACTTCATAGACATGCTTGTATTAGACAATAGTGCTCTACCCATTGAAGGTAAAACAATGTTTATGAAGCTTCTTATACCTCAGTTTCTCAAATTTCAACATACTTAGCTTTTGTGGGTTCAGGCTGCCTTTATATAGTTATGTCATTGAATGGTTCTGTGTTTAGAAGTTGTGTAATAACGTCTAGGCTGTGGTAACATGCAGTTAGTTGCCAAGTTTTCAAATTTGAAGAGCAATTATAAACAACAGGCTTGACCATAACCTACCATAGCATGTTAAAGTTTAAGAAAAAGTAAAGTAAAGGTAAATAGGAATATAAGGTAAGACCTCCAAAATAGCTGAAGAAGAAAAGGAAATGTAAAAAGGGAAATTCACTGGAAAGAAGGCAGGAAATGAGAGAGACAGACACACACACACATACACACGGAGGAAGGGAGAGAAGGAAAGAACGTGAAAGAGAGAGGGGAAGTGAGGGAGAGAGAGGGTGAGAGAGAGAAAGAATGAATTAGTAGTTAAAAAAATCTACCTATAAATAAAACTAAGCACATGAAGCCAAAATTGTTTTATAAGCAAGTTCTACTGACTCTTCAAGCAGCAGAATTTCTATCTTATACATAATATTCCAGAGAATAAATAGAGACAATCCCTTAGTTCATGTTAGGAGAATAATGTAACCTTGATCTCAAGGACTGAACGAGAACCGAGAATTGTTGGCTAATTTGCCCCCCGGGGCCACGGGTATAAACGCTGCTAGATTGGAGTGGTTTAAATACATCATTGACTCTTCCAGCAGGGGGAGCCCACAGGCAACCTCCAGTCTCATGACCACTCTTTCCAATGGTTGAGTAGTTGGAACAGATGGATCAGGTCCTTACAGAGCATCTTACTGATTGTAGTGTCTCCCAGTATGGAGTGTCAATTTGCTACCTATTAGAAGCTGAATCATGTTCCCCCCTGCCCAAAATATACGTTAAATATGACCTTATTAGGAAATGGAGACTTTGCCAATGATTGAGTTAAAATGAAATTGTTAGGGTTGGCCCTAATCTGTCATGACTGGTATTCTTATTACACAGGAGATATTTGGACATAGACACAGTCATACTGGGAAAACGACATGTGAAGAGACGCTCTACAAGCTTCAAACTATCAGAAGGTAGAAGTCTCTCTCTCTCTCTCTCTCTCTCTCTCTCAGAGCCTTCAGAAGGAACCACCTCTGCCAACACCTTGATTTTAGACTTCTAGCCTCAGAACTGTGAGATAATACATTTGTGTTGTTTTAAGCCACCTAGTTGATGGTACTTTGTTATAGTCTCCCTAAGAAACGAATACTGTACCTAAACTTTAAGGCCAAGCAAGATACTAACTTAGTGGTCTCCCAGATACTCGTGTCTGAGTGTGGACATAATTGTCCAGTCTGCCATTGAGGTGTTTTATGGACATCATCAGGTAGAGGTTTCGGAGGGTGCATTATAGAGAATTCCACTACCTCCCCCAAATATCATACCTTGGTTGAGGGGTTCTCCTCTGGGGCTGGGAGGAAGTCTGGCTGAGAAAATAGAGCAGTTCTCAACTGTGCGACATGAAGGGGGGATACCCTCTTATCATGAGGAGTATCAGAATCTCCGGGTCCGCCCAGGAATGGGTAGACTACAAAACATATTTGTTGAAAGCATATTTAATATTTTATGGCTCTTAGTCATGATTTTCCATTTTGTAAGCTTTTGATTCTAAAATAATTATTGGATCACAGGAAGTTACTTTTCCATTTATTTTGAAGTTTCAAATAGACTTGTAGCAGTGCATATTAGTTTGCTAGGGCTATCAAAACCGCATACCACAAACTGGGTGGCTTTAAACAATAAAAATCTGTTGTCTTACAGTTCTCGGGGCTAGAAGTCCAAGATTGAGGTAGCAGCAGGTTTGGTTCCTTTTGAGGGAGAACCTCTTACCTAGCTTCTGGTGGTCTTTTGGCCATCTTTAGTATTTCTGGTCTTGCAGATGTATTATTCTGACTTCTGTCTTCATCTTCATAGTCCCTGTGTGACATGTCTGTGTCCAAACTTCCTCTTTTTCTAGGGATACAGTCATATTGGATTAGGGGCCAACTTAGGGACCTTATCTTGACGATTTACAAAGACCCCATTTCCAAATAAGGACACATTTGCAGATACTGGGGATTAGGACTTCAACATATGGGGGAGCACAATTCAACCCATAACAGAGTATATGAGCTTTTTATGTTTATTCAAAGTAGATAGGGTGTAAAAGGTTGAGAATTTCAGGGACGCCTGGGTGGCTCAGTTGGTTGAGCGTCTGACCTCGGCTCACGTCATGATCTCACGACTCTTGAGTTTGAGCCCTGCATTGGGTTCTGTGCTGACAGCTCGGAGCCTGGAGCCTGTTTCGGATTCTGTGTCTCCCTCTCTCTCTCTGCCCCTCTCCAGCTTCTGCTCTGTCTCCTCTCTCAAAAATACATAAACACTAAAAAAACAAACAAACAAACAACAACAACAACAACAAAAAACCCCTAAGAACTTCAAAGCTTAAAAGGTGTAGCTGAGACTGGGAAACTGGACTCCATAAAAATCTGCTTTTTCTCCTTTTTCTGCTTCTATTCTTACTAGGACCTGCACCCTCACCCCACTTCATACACACCTCATAATGCAAATAGTGTATGTCCTCCTTGTAAGGGACAAGGAGTTAATGATATCTTCAGAATAGATAACATCTAAGGAAGGACCAGGTGAAAATGACCAGACAAGCCACCACATGTGCATTCCAGATCACCACACTAGACATCTCAAGGTCAAGGCCCCCTAACTCCAAGGAATGACACCTGGGCCCTCATCTTTGTTCTAACTGGTTTCTGGATGCCTGCAGGGACATGTACACCAGACCACTGTCCTCCATAAAAAAACCCAGACCCTGAACACAGATGAGACTCATGCTCCCTTCCTTTCCATGTCTTCCACATGCTCTGTCTGTATCTGCTCTGCTCTTACTTCTTTCTGGTTTGCGTTTGGTTCCATCCTGTGCAAAGCCGAGGACTCTCTTGGTTGGTCCCGCAGGACCCCCTCTGGATCCTCGGACCTGGGCTGCCAGCATCATTCCCATCACAGCTGACTTTTTACATAGGTTCCCTTGAGATGCTCCCTAACTTGGTGACACGCATCACTAATCAGTGATGCTCTTACTGTGGAACTCCTCTTCTCTGCCTGACCCCCATTTAGCCTCAGAAGTCAGCAAACCAATGGATTCATAAGTCTCGCATGGGAATCTTCCACACTGTCACTAAGTTCGGGCTCCCAGGCAAGCAATCCTCAAGAGTTATTGCCAACGTAGTTTTCTTGAAACTTTAAGTTCCTGGCTATAAGAGAAAAAAGTGAGCTTAATTAAAAAACCTGAATTATGCTAGCAACACCAACCCCCCGCCCCCAAATACACACACACACACACACACACACACACGCAATACAGATACACACAGGAATGTGTGTGTATGTATGTACACAATGAAAGGCTAAATCTGTTGCAAAGGAGCTTTCACACAGAGGATGGTAAGATAGGAGCTTGGTTTGGGGCCTGTACAAGGTGTCCTTGGTGAGCCTGAACTGGCACTGGGCTGCAGAGAGGATCCAGGCTGCATAGAAGTCCTGTGTAACCTGGCCATCACCTCCTTATTCTCCAGTCTCATCCAGAGCCTTCTCTCTGCTTGAATTCCTTCTCCTTACTGTGTGCAGGGCTGTTGTGCTCCTATTAGCCCTTCCAGTGACCTCCGTTTATAACTTCACAACAGGTATTTTCTTAATTTTTCATTTATTTACATGTTTGTTGGGCTTTCCCCCATTAAACTGTGTGAGAGCCGAAAGTAACTTGTCCTTCTCAGCATTTGGCATGTAAGGCAGACTCAGCATTTGCTGAATAGATGAATGGGTGAATGGATGAATTTATGATTCAGGTATAGTGGCATGAAGGACACCTGTGATTGTTTCAATATTTTTCAAGGTCAGATATTACATTATTCCCACAGATTCTATTAATGAGTCCAGAATATCGTATGCCATCTTATTCCACTTAAAGATGATAAGGATGCTCTATTTATTTCTGCCCCGTCTTGCTACTTGTCGACGAAGGCTTCTGGTGAAAGTGCAACCAAACGAACGTGAGTTCACTCCCGGGTGAGTCACAGATAGAAACTCCACCAGTGGAGTTTTCACACAAAGGAAACTTTATTTGCAGCAAATAAAAGAGGTCACAGGCAATAACTTCCAAAGCCATAACTGCCCAAGCAGGGGTGCCTGGGTCTCTTTCATTTAGGGTTAGAATGAATATTTAGATAGGGGAGCCTAGCCATCATACGTCGAGGTGGGCACAAGGTCATGCCTGTGCCTTAAGGAAACACACCTATACATATATTGTTATGTCATATAAACGAGGCCTGTGCTCCTCCGTGGGCGGAGATTTTACTATTATGAGGTAAAGGTAACTACTGGTCACTCTGTGGGCCACTCCATGGTCCATCTGTGCAGGTGAGTCACGGATTAAGCTCAAACTGGTCTAGGTGGTCCGGGCCATCAGAGCTCTTCATCTGGGTAGTCATGATTGCTTGAGGGGTAGTTTCGGTTTTCATCAGGGGATGCTCTGCTGCTAGGATCTTTGCCTTAGTTAAGAGGTAACCTGCAAAGAAGAGCTTAAGGACAAATGTGGGACAAAGGTTGGTGGGTACAAGCAGATGAGCAGTAAAGGTCAGGTCTTGGGATTCAGCTGGTGACAAAGACATATCTGATGCTGGAGCTACAGCTACCGATCTTTTTTTTTTTTTTTTTTTCTAATGTTTTTATTTAGTTTTGAGAGAGAGAGAGAGAGAGAGAGACAGAGCATGAGCAGAGGAGGGGCAGAGAGAGACACACACAGAATCCGAAGCAGGCTCCAGGCTCTAAGCTGTCAGCACAGAGCTTTATGCAAGGCTCGAACTCGTGAACTGTGAGATCATGACCTGAGCCCAAGTCGGATGCTCAACCAACTGAGCCACCCAGGAGCCCTGACAGCTACCAATCTCTAAGTGCTGATTGGACAATCACCAAGGAAGGATATTTCAGGAAGGTCATGTTTGATTTTCAAGTAAGTCTCCTTAATTAATTATTTATATCTCAATTAATTATATCTCACAAAGTATCCATATTTGACTCCATTCTGTCTTGAAAAGAAATATTTAGGGGTGTCTGGGTGGCTCAGTCGGTTAAGAGTCTGACTTCGGCCCAGGTCATGATCCCACCCTTTGTGGGTTCCAGCCCTGCGTCAGGCTCTGTGCTGACAGCCAGGAGCTCAGAGCCTGGAGCCTGCTTGGGATTCTGTGTTTCCCTCTCTCTCTGCCCCTCCCCTGCTTGCACTCTGTCTGTCTCCTCAAAATAAATAAATATTTTAAAAAAATGTTGAAGAAAAGAAATATTTAAATCAGAATGGAAAATATTTTACAATTTTTAAAAAGGAACTAGAATAACTCTTAATGTGCTATTCGATTCCAAAGTTCAGTGAAAATGCTTCATTAAAATATCCTTTTCCCCCATGGTCATGGGACCTTCATCCTAGGACGCTTAAGAACTATCCACTGTGTTTGTGGATATCGGGTAATTTTATGAGATCTCAAAGTTATTTTTCATTGAATGGGGTCAGGGTAACATTTAAATGAGGAGTGAAAATAAGGTGTGGAATTTGCTAAGAGGGTGCCTTTCCATTCATTGTGCTTCTGGAAAGATAATGCAAAGTGGCAAAAAAAGAGGAAACAGTGATCCTCGGGCTTAATATTTCTAAATCCTTGAGACAAGGTCCAGGATTAAATGGATACAGTGATAAGTACACAATTTAATTCAAGCCATTAAATGATTTTCCATTGAGATGATTTCAATTCAGTTACAATGAAATTTAATTAATATTTATTGAGCGCCTTGAGGAAACAAAGTTTTGATCATGGGTTTCTCGGTATTTCCTGGTTGTTCTCATTTAAAAGCTCTGTTCCAGCTCTGGACATAATCCACTCTTACTCTTCTAACTCCTGGACCTAATCTCATGCCAATGGATGCCTCTTGTAGAGTTTATTCCCACAATCTCTTTGCACAAGCAGAAGTGTGGATTCTCAAGAAGAGAAAGTTTTTGAGCTGTCTTCTGCCCAGCTTCCATTCCCCAAATGCCCCACAGACACCCCCAACGCACCCCAAATCAGTAGCCCTCAGTCCCGGCTACACATTAGAATTACCTGGGGGAACTTTGAAGAAGTTCTTTTTAGGCAGTTGAAGAAAAACTTTTAATTGGGGAGCTCTTTGCCAGGCTAATTAAATGATCTGAGTGTGAGACACTCACAGATTTTTGGTTTTGTTTTTTAAATTTCTAGGTCATTTTATTAGTTGTATTCTTTTCTCTCCTCCCATTCCCAGTAATTTCTGGGTCGTTTTAATATTTGTCCAAGGAGGAGACTATTGAAATACAATTCAACAGAGAAGACTTGAAGCTCTTAATTGGCTTTATTAGGCAATTCACGAAATGGGCACCATCCCACCTAGGAAGCAAGGAGGAGCTCCCAGGAGTTGTCCAACACGGGAGGTTTTTATAGATGGGAGGGTGGGGCAAGGAAGTTATTAGCAAAAGAAAAGGATTGTTTTTTCGAGGTTGCTTTGGGTGGGGGGGGAATAGTAGGGGGTCTTGTTATGCAGATGACCTCATCTTGCTTTTGGGGGGTGGGGATGGACAGGGCCCACAGGGCAGATTACTTCATTAGCACTAAGCAGAAAATTCCCGAGTGACCAGTTAAGACTAAATTTCTGGGGCAAGTTGAAACTGCAGTTAGGTTAGGTATTAAGACCCAGTTTGGAGCCTGGGGCTGAGTCACGTCATTCCGAGCTTGTAGGTTTTGTTGTCATTGTTACTTTTGTTTTTGTTTTTGTTTTTTAAACAATGATGAGGTTTTAGAGTGTTGGGGGTTTGGAGCTGATGGCCAAGAAAAAATTCTTGAAGACATCTTTGGTGCAAAAAAGGTGATTTTATCAAAGCACAGGGACAGGACCCGCGGGCAGAAAGAGCTGCACTGGGGTTGAAGAGTGACTGGTTATACACTATGGAGTTGGGGGAGATAAAGTCAAGAGGAAGTTTCTTTTTTTCTTTTATTAAAAATTTTATTTTATTTTATTTATTTTTAACATCATTTATTGTCAAATTGGCTTCCATACAACACCAAGTGCTCATCCCAACAGGTGCCCTCCTCAATGCTCATCACCTACTTTCCCTTCCTGCCCATCGTACATCAACCCTCAGTTTGTTCTCTGTATTCTAGAGTCTCTTATGGTTTGCCTCCCTCCCTCTCTGTTTGTAACTTTTTTTCCCCTTTCCTTCCCCCATGGCCTTCTGTTAAGTTTCTCAAGATCCACATATGAGTGAAAACATATGGTATCGGTCTTTCTCTGACTGACTTATTTCACTTAGCATAATACCCTCTAGTTCCATCCATGTTGCTGCAAATGGCAGGATTTCATTCTTTCTCATTGCCTAGTAGTATTCCATTGTATGTATAAACCACATCTTCTTTATCCATTCGTCAGATGATGGACATTTAGGCTCTTTCCATAATTTGGCTTGAGAGACTAAGAGAAAAATTACCAGGTGTACTCACAACTGCAAAGAAGAGACCTCCCCCCCCCCCCCCCCCCCCCCCAACCGTTCCCGGAACCGGCCAGGGTGTGCCCGGTTGTGGTCTGACCTAGAGGTGGGAACCAATCAAGTTCTGCTGAGTGGTTTGAAAAAAAGGCGGGAACCAATCAAGTTCTGCTGAGTGTTCAAATTTAAATGTCAACCAATAACAGCTCTGTAACCACAAAAAAATCCCTAACTTGTTTGTGCCTGTCTATAAAAGAAGCTGTAAGATCCTCCCTCAGGGCCTCTTAGCGTCACCGGCAAAGAGTGCGTGGAGGACCGGGTTCAAACCTGCAATAAAGGACCCTTGCCGCTTGGCTTTGACTCTGGACTCTGGTGGTTTGTTTTCGGGAGGTCTCTCAAATCGGGGCATATCAGGCTATTGTTGAAAGCACTGATATAAACATTGGAGTACAAGTGCCCCTATGCATCAGCACTCCCGTATCCCTTGGGTAAATTCCTAGCAGTGCTATTGCTGGGTCACAGGGTAGTTCTATTTTTAATTTTTTGAGGAAATTCCACATTGTTTTCCAGAGCAGCTGTACCAGTTTGCATTCCCACCAACAGTGCAAGAGGGTTCCCATGTCTCCACATCCTCGCCAACACCTATAGTCTCCTGATTTGTTCATTTTAGCCACTCTGACTGGTGTGAGGTGGTATCTCAGTGTGGTTTTGATTTGTATTTCCCTGATGAAGAGTGACGTTGAGCATCATTTCATGTGTCTGTCTGTTGGTCAACTGGATATGTTTGGAAAAATATCTATTCGTGTCTTCAACCCATTTCTTTACTGGATTATTTGTTTTTTTGGGTGTGGAGTTTGGTGAGTTCTTCATAGATTTTGGATACTAGCCCTTTATCTGATATGTCATTTGCAAATATCTTTTCCCATTCCGTTGGTTGCCTTTTAGTTTTGTTGATTGTTTCCTTTGCAGTGTAGAAGCTTTTTATCTTGGTGAGGCCCCAATAGTTCATTTTTGCTTGTATTCCCTTGTAAAAAAATTTTTTTAATGTTTATTTATTTTTGAGAGAGAGAGAGAGAGAGACAGGGCGTGAGCAGGGGAGGGGCAGAGAGAGAGGGAGACACAGACTCTGAAGCAGGCTCCAGCCTCTGAGCGGTCAGCATAGAGCCCAATGTGGGGCTCCAACTCACAAGCTGTGAGATCATGACCTGAGCTGAAGTTGGACACTTAACTGACTGAGCCACCCAGGCACCCCCAACAGGGAGTTTCTTAAAGGGATTTCCATATGATAAAGACTAAGACTATTGGAGGCTTAGCTACTGGCAAGCTAAGGTTGTTTTTCCCTCTAGCAAAGCATTATCATTAAGACAGTAGGAGGTTCCTGGAAAAATGTTATACTCTGTATTTTCCTAGAGTATGTCAATAGGCTGCAGGTTATAAGAAAATTTAATTTTACCGACCATTTCCTTCTTGCCTTTGTTCCCACATCACTATGGAGGAGAGGGTGGTATTAGGGGCTCCAGGAAACTGAGTCTATAGGTTTTTGGAAATTAGGTTATTGATAAGATTGCCTTTTTCTTGTAACTTACTAAGATATTTATAAACTGATGGAGGCTCACGTCCTGCATGACTGTGATCCCGGTCCGTTAACCATTGGTTTTCTCTCCCTTTCCTTTGTCACACCTTGGAGGTAGGGGGCGTTGTCAGCTTGTGCTTTGCTCTCAGCTTGTGCTTTGCTCTCAGCTTGCCTTATGCTCTCTCATCAACAAAACCTGTGCCTTACACAAAGCAGGACTCTCATGTACCCTAATATGTCTGTAGTTAAGTCTCTGTTTTTCTCTGCCCTTTAAAGTGTAAACTGCATAGAATCAAGAGTTTTAAAGGTAAAACATATCTTAGAGGTCCTCTCTTTGACTCTATTTTTGGAAATTTCCTGCAAAGGATGCATGGAGAACCATTTGAAAAATTTAAAGACTTAGTAGGATGAAGACGTTTGGAGAGAACTGTTTAGAAAGCAAATGCAACGGTCTCTTTTATGTGGAATAGCAGGCCAAAGTATGTTCACAGATCCCCAGAATAGCTGTGCTATACTGGATGTGCCTGGGCGCTGAAGTCAGGAGACTCTTCAAGTCTGGCCCTTAGGATGATGGGCGTGTCTCAGCTATTCCTATCTAAGCTATCTTTCTTTCTTTCTTTCTTTCTTTCAGTTTATTTCTTTATTTTGAGAGAGAGAGAGAGATAGAGTATGTGCGCAAGGAGGAGGGACAGAGAGAAGGAGAGACAGAATCTCAAGCAGGCTCCACGCCACCGGTGCAGAGCCCCACGTGGGGCTCAAACTCACAAACCTTGAGATCATGACCAGAGCCAAGATCAAGAGTCAGACACTTAACGGAGTGAGCCACCCAGGTACCCCAAGGCCATTTTCTTACTTGTAAAAATGTGAAAGATAATGCCCCCGGGACTTGTTTTGAGGCTTACACTGGAGAAGTATGAGCGTCGGTGATACATAGTTTGATTTTTTTTAATGGTTGTAAAAATTGCAAGAACCTTCCTTCACTGACCTTAAAAGAGAAAAAGAATTAATTATTTTGCATTTGAATAGGTATTTCTCTCTTCTGTCAGTTCTCTAAATATCTCAGATTCCCAGCATAATCTCGTTTAATTTTGCCAGTTGGATTAAAAAAAAATGTATCTGGACTGCTTCCTATGGTTCATTGCTGGCCTCAATTCTGCTCTATTCTTTGAAGCATGTGAATGAAATATAAGCTCCATCGTTGTTCTAAGGGCATTTAGTATACTGGTAGCCTATGAGAGAACTAATCTCTATTTAAAAATATATCGGTTTTAAAATTTGTTTAGAGAAAGGAAAACAAAAGAACTAATTATTTGAAGTGAACAAACTCAAAGCAGGTGGAGAACATGGTGAGTTGTCCACCAGACGTGAGGAAGGAAAGTTAGGAATGCACTCGCAGTGGGGGCTCCCAGGCCCCAGGAGACTAATGCAGGGCAGGTTTCTGATGGTCTTCCAGTTGGAGCCTCAAGGAAAGCAGATCTCAAAGCACTTTTCTCTTCTGCCTAGGAGAAGTACCAGGGTAGCCTATCAGAGAAAGAAAAACAAGAGAAGATAAGATCTTAACTAGACTGTCTAGGGCAAGCACTTGCTTTTAACCTCAGAACTAAGAGGAAGTGGTATAGTGTCAGAGTGTTGTTTGCAAAGTCGGAAGTTCCACACCAGCCTAGAACAATGCAGACGTCTTCCCAGGCCTCTGATTATAAGGGACAATTGCAACATCAAGTTTATTGGGCTAAGAAATAACAGAAAGAAATGCCATCCCCCAATATTTTCAGGGAACAAATTCTTGGAAAAATTATTTCCCTATGTCTCCTACTCCCAAAGCCTTTAACCTGCTTGCTCGCAGGCTGAGGAGGTTACTGAAATTAGAACCACAGGAGAAATGGAATGATGACAGTTGAGTCTAGTTAGAAAAAGTATTGCATTGTACTTAGTGGTGACGTACCTTTAAATCTTAGCTATGTATACTGACTCTTTGATTATACCTCGCAGGTAAGTTAGAATAATGAGTTATGCTATTTATCTTGATCCAAAAAAGAATGTTGTTGGATATAAAATTATGTATTATTAAAAAGAAAATGACAGGCTCAAGGTGGAGTCACTTGCCCTCCAGACAGAAAACCAAGACTTAATTTCAATTTCAGACTCTTCAAGGAGTGAAATTTTAATCCAATCAGTCTGAAATCCGCACACCCCTCCCCCCCAGCACTAATGAGGTAATCTGTCACCGGGGCCCTCTCTATTCAAGGGAAGATGAGGTCATCTGCATGATAAGACCCCAACCCCCTCCCCCTAAGAGAAGGTGACCTTGCCTGTAATCCTTTCTTTTCTTTTGCTAATAACTTCTGTTCCTCTTCCTTATCAACACTTTCCATTTTGTATAACTCCTTGGAGCTCCCCTCTCCTTGTTAAATGGGGTGTTCCCAATTCATGAGTTACTTAATAAAGCCAATTAGATCTTAACATTTACTCATTTGAGTTTTATTTTTTAACAGTCCCTTATTCCAGCTTTTTAAATTCCCTGCTCTTTGGACCTAGGACATCTTAGATTGTCACTCTGTCTACCTAATGGCTTCTTTACAAATTATAAACTAGCATCCTCCAGATTACAAAACCATGATCCATGAATAGAAATTATAGAGGTGAAATATTCACCTGAGAACTGTCTGGGAACTAAAAATGTCCAATAATGTAGAAGGCTGCCTTCCAGAGGGCTTAGCTCAGGGTCATGGGAAGAATTCAAGCTAAGCCTAAATGCTCATCTGCTCAAGATGTTTTGGAAGCCATTCTGGGGCTCCAGGGCTCAGGAGGAGGCTGGATTGATTACAAGGTCTCTTCCCAACATAAGATTATATGACTTGGAAGTAAATCTGACACAGAAAACTGGTTTCTGCCACCTTTCTGATTTTAGACGATCAAGTATTTATGGATAAAAGCACTAACTTCAAAGTGAGATGATGAAGAGTATGGCCTATTTGTAAGCTGAGCCTTCTCAAGCTATATTGGGGTTCGTTAAAGAACAAAACTTCAACTGAGCAAATTTGAAGATTTAACTGGCTTTATTAAGCATTTGATGGTTTGGGCAGCATCCTACCTAGCAAGCAGA
Organism: Panthera uncia; assembly: GCF_023721935.1. Classification (NCBI taxonomy): domain Eukaryota; kingdom Metazoa; phylum Chordata; class Mammalia; order Carnivora; family Felidae; genus Panthera; species Panthera uncia. The sequence goes on from NW_026057580.1 coordinate 93,852,397, forward strand.
GGGGAGCTCTAAGGAGTTGTACAAAATGCAAGATTTTTTATAGGAAGGAGAGTGGAGCAAAACATTATTAGCAAAAGTGAAACAAAGACCGTTCCAGGTAAGGCTACCTTAAGGGAAGGGACAGGGGGTCTTATTAGTTGGCTTACCCTATCTTCCTCTGGGGGATGGAGAGGACCCATGTGACAGATTATCTCATTGGTGTTGATCAGAAAATTCCTGAGTGACTAGTTAAGACTACGTTTCAGGGGCAGGTTGAAACTGCTATTAGGTATTACGCCCTGGTTTAGACTGGGCCTAAGTGGTGCCAGTTTGGGCCTGTGATTTTCTTTTTAACAGGTTCCTTAGACAGCTATATTAGTACTTTTAAAAATTAAAATATCACCCAGCTTTGTTGTCCTGAATTCCTTTCACATGTATTCCCTGGTCCCTCTTATGTCTTACTTTGCCAATGTGTTCTTCAATGTGTTTATGTCTTACCTATTCATTATGTCCATTATACCCAATTACAGGGCGCTTTCACGGCAGATTGATTTTCATTGCAGACTCCAGTGAAATCACATAGATCGGTTCACCAACAACCTACGGAGCCTGAAGTCCTGTTCTTTGTATCTACTTAAGACATGAGGATAGATAAAAGGGGTCCGTCATTGGTGCTTTGCGTGAGAAATGTATTGCATAAAACACAATTTATTTCCTTAACTCTTTATAAACTCTTCCAAAGCCGATAGCAAAGTTTATTCCTTCCCAAAAAGGGGAGGCTGCAGACAAAATTGAGCCTTCTTCCCCAGTGCCTGGGCGTTGCACATGTGGGGATAACAGCTGGCCTGGGGGATATTAATAGATTGCCATTGTCCTTGCACCCGACCATGGTCGCACTCCAGGCTAGAACCAGAGCAGCTGCAGAGGGTCTTGTCAGACTTTTCGGAGCCACAGAAATGAGAAAAATCATTATCTTAGAAATGCATGATATGCTAGCCTCCATTGAACCCCCTCAGATACTCGGAAAGGATAAATGAAGTACACAGGAAAATAAAATTATTTTGAATAACCTCCAAACTATTTAGTCCGCTCTTCTATTATCTTAAGGATACAGAACATTGCCTCTAAAGAAAAATAAAATAGGAGAGGTGTTTGAGTAAGAGAAAAATATGGGGCTAAACACTGGAATTTGAATCTGTATAAATGCTATGTGATTGAAGTTCTTAGATGGTACAGCTAAGATACCCATTCCAAGTAAAATAAGGATCTGGTTGCGAAAAAAAGAAAAAAAAAGTCAATAAAATTATACTTGTACTGCAGATCTATTATATACCCAATTAAAAATGCTAGAGGATTTCTTCTACTTCCTTCTTTTCCTTTCCCTCCCCTCCCCTCCCCTCCCCCCCCCTTCCCTCCCCTCCCCTCCCCTCCCCTTCCTAATCTCTTCCCTTCCCTTCCTAGTTTCTTCTGGTTCCCTTTTCCTGCCCTTTCTTCTTCTCTCTTTGCTTTTACCAAGATTTCCTCAACACTTTGTGCATAAGGCCTTGTCACATCTGCAGAGTTGAGGAGAAAGTTGCCCCCCCTCCCTTCCAGCTGCTGCCACTCTCAGGGATATAGCAGCTTTGTAAAACATTCAAATACAAGTTAGAATGGGCTCAGCTGGGAAGGTGCAGTAAAGTGTGACGCACGTTGAGGGGTGGGAGAGATTGGGTTCTGCCAGCAAATGGGGAAGGTCGTGCAGGGAAAGCAGCCAGTCGTGGAATAGGATGGAGGGGGTCTACTTCTGAGAGACTGTGGAGGCAGAATCCACAGGGTCTCGAAACTCAACAGATAATGTGAGCAAAATGAGGTGGAGACAAAGATACCTTCAGCCTTTTAATTACTTGGACTGCTTCCTCACAGAGTTGGGAAAACAGAGCGGATGAATGTGCCTGTTCTCTCATGGCAGCCCCTGTTCTCGCTCCTCTCCAGCTGGGAAGTAGGATTGAACACTTCTGTTGATTCCACCAAAGAAAATCCACCCCATCAACCAGTGTTGACAGGTTGGTCTTTTCCATGTGGTTGTGTGTGTGTGTGTGTGTGTGTGTGTGTGTGTGTGAAAGAGAGTATGTGGAGACGGGGGCGGGTGGAAGGTATTTACAGCCCAAGACATTTTATTTTATGAGGTGGGTCTCCTCTCCCAGATACCTTCTTCAAATAGCACCCTCTCCCCACCCACCCAGTTCATGAGTCTCCTCCTCCCAGTCTTTCCTCCTCCTTCCCTTTCATATAATGTCCAATTTGGAGGTTGGGTTTGGCCATCCTTGGACAAATAGGTCAAAGTGCTTTTCACAGCTGTGTATTACTGTGGAAAACCCATCAAAACTGCTATAGTGTTCCATTCCTACTGTATTTCATTTGTAATCTATTTTTTTATGTTTATTTATTTTGAGAGAGAGAACACGTGCATGTGGTGGAGGGGCAGAGAGAGAAAGGGAGAGAGAGAGAGAGAGAGAGAGAGAATCCAAAGCAGGCTCCTCACCGTCAGCACAGAGACCAATGTAGGGCTCGACCCCAAGGACATGAGATCATGACCCGAGGCAAAACCAAGAGTCTGGATGCTTAACGGGTTGAGTCACCCAGGCACCCCTTGCCTTCTCCCCTTCTCGGTCCCCTGTGCACTTACTCTCCACTCTCTTGTTGCAGGATTTTTTTTACCACAATACTCGGGATTCGTTGTCTCGCTGCCTCAAAGAATGAAGAGGTAGACACAAATTAAGCAGCAGGCCAAAGTTTATTAGAGTATAAGATCAGAAAGGAAGTATAATAGGAAAGCTCTCTTTACAGAGAGGGGACATTCGAAGGTGAATACCCACGACTCTAGGCAAGGGTCCTCGTTTTACAAGGTTCTGATCAGCCCTCCCCTCTCCCTTCCCCCTTGTTCCTTCTCAGGTTCTGCCCTTATTGGCTTGATGGTTCTAGGTGCTGGGTTGTCCATTCCTGATAGGCTCGTTTCCATCATAGGAGGGGTGGTGTGTGGGCACACTTAGGTCTTTTGTAAAATTCCTGAGGGGAAATCTGAGGGGGAGTAGGTGGGGTCTGTTACATTCTTCAGAGGAACCTGATGCCTGAGGGGGCTTGCTGTGGTCCGACACTCCCAGCATTGTTCCCAAATAGGTGTTTTTCCCCACCCTGGGACCTGAGGTCCTATCCTTTCCCTCTCTGCCTCTTCTGCCCTGTGTTTTCCTATCATACTCTGATACACAGCGATGAACCTCACCTCAACTCCTCCTCACCCATCACTTCATACAGTCTTCAGGAGTCTAATTCTGAAGATGACTTCATTTGTGCTCAGCAAACGAGATCCTTAAACTGAAAGATCCATACCCTTTACAGGATGGCAGATGGGTTTTAAACACTCAAATTTTATTTCTGTCACACACAAAAATGTTATCAAGCCTAGTATCTAAAGCACTGCCGGGGAAAGATTTTAAATACCCATTTTGTAATCTCAGCGACCAATCATATATGCTCAGAGATAGAGAAGTCGAGACCAATGTTTCCGCGTGCTCTCTGACCAGTGGTGGTCAAAGAGGATCGCCCCTGATTTCACATCTGTGCCAGTCCTTCTCGTTTTGAGCATTTTTGTCTGTGGAGATTTATCATTATCCTTCGTTATTTGGTGTCAGTCCCAACCATCGTGCTACGGAGGAGACTTTGTCTGCCACTCACCTGCATGGTCCATGGAGCCTGCTCTGTACCTGTTGATGAGGAAGCTAAGTCACAGTATAAAGAAGCCAGGAAATGTTACTTCTCTCATACTTGGCTGAACCCTGAGGAAAAATACTATCTTCTTTTTTTTTTTTTTTTAAATTTTTTTTTCAACGTTTTTTATTTATTTTTGGGACAGAGAGAGACAGAGCATGAACGGGGGAGGGGCAGAGAGAGAGGGAGACACAGAATCGGAAACAGGCTCCAGGCTCCGAGCCATCAGCCCAGAGCCTGACGCGGGGCTCGAACTCACAGACCGCGAGATCGTGACCTGGCTGAAGTCGGACGCTTAACCGACTGCGCCACCCAGGCGCCCCAATACTATCTTCTTTAAATCAACCATAGAAGCATTTTGCATTCTTCCTGCCTTTCTTTCCCTTCAAGACAAACCTTGTCACCTCCTTTTATTGGATGGATTGGAAATCCAAGACTTTTTCTTTGATGTCAAATATGTGGATTACTTATGTTGAGAATTTCCTTCTCTGTTCACTCTTTTTCTAGTGTTCAGGAGAAATACAACTCTTGACCATGTCATTTATTAGAAATGCAGTTTAACATGGAACCAGAACTAATCCCCCTCAAAATTCCTTTTGTTCTGTGGTCTTGGATTTCTGAGGGAGCTTACTTAAAACTTGACATAACTCTAAACTTTCACTGATTCTTTGAGCACCCAGCCTTCAGGTAGGTACGGTCTACTTTCTTAATGTATTATTCACTGTATTTAATAATACGGGTGATCCAAGATATGTAAATTACAAAGAAAACGAGAATTTTTTCCATTAAAGGTATGTTTGGACTTCTTAATGTGAATTTTGCTGTGATGAGAGAGCCCCGTTTTTTTTTTTAAGTTTATTTATTTATTTTGAGAGAGACAGAGGGGCGCCTGGGTGGCTCAGTCGGTTGAGCGCCCGACTTCAGCTCAGGTCATGATCTCACAGTTCGTGAGTTCAAGCCCCACATCGGGCTCTGTGCTGACAGCTCAGAGCCTGGAGCCTGCCTCGGATTCTGCGTCTCCCTCTCTCTCTGCCCCTTCCCCGCTCATGCTCTGTCTCTCTCTGTCTCTCAAAAATGAATAAACATTAAAAAATAAAAAATAAAAAAAGAGAGAGACAGAGAGAGCACGTGTGCACCTGCGCAGGTGGGGAAGGGGCACAGAGAGAGAGAGGGAGAGAGAATCCCAAGCAACTCCACAGTGTCAGTGCAGAGTCCAACGTGGGGCTTGAATTCATGAACCGAAGTTGGAAACTTAACTGACTGAGCCACCCAGGCGCCCCAACAAAGCCCTTTTAAAACAATGTTCTGGGGCTCCCGGATGGCTCAGTCGGTTAGGTGTCAGACTCTTGACTTGGCCTCAGGTCATGATCTTACAGTTGTGAGTTCGAGCCTCACATTTGGCTCCTTGCTATCAGCTTGGGATTGTCTCCCTCTCTCTCTTCCACTCCCCCTCTTGCTATCTCTCTCTCAAAATACATAAAAAGAAAAAAAAAAAAAAAAAAGAAAGAAAAAACAATATTCTATCCAGGGTACCTGGGTGGCTCAGTCGGGTAAGTGTCTGACTTCAGCTCAGGTCATGATCTCATGATCTGGGAGTTCGAGCCCCGCGTCAGGCTCTGTGCTGACAGCTCAGAGCCTGGAGCCTGCTTCAGATTCTGTGTCTCCCCCTGTCTCTGCCCTCCCCTGCTTGCACTCTGTCTCTCTCTCTCTCTCTCTCAAAAATGAAGGAACATTAAAAAGAAAATTAAAAAAAAAATTGATGTTCTAAGAAAGTTAGGCTCTTGCAGCAAAACCTGTGGATTTCCTTTGGAAATTGCATAGAAGCTTCCAGAATCTTTCCTTGATGATGATGTCTGCTCCAACCTTGAATAATGCGATTGCACTTGTGTCCCTCTGCTCTCCCACAGCACTTTGTGCATATTTCTATTACTGCACCTATCATGTTATAATGATTTTCTGCTTGAGTGACCTCCTATAAAATTACTTTTACTAAACTGAACTTTGATGATAAGCCATCAGCCTGGACTTTGATGTGCTGTAAGAAATAGCTCCACTCCATTGGGTATAAGGCTATTATTGAGGATATTCTTCCGTGTACTGCATAGCATTGCATTTGCAGGATCTTGAGGGCTTGTTTGGGACTTATATCAGCACCATTTATGTTTTTCCAGAGCAATTGGTCTGCTGGTAGCTGGTGGGAGCTGTAGATTGTGTAACTGATCATATTTCTCTTTTCACAGAGATTGCTAAAAAGCTTAGAGCCAAACTCCTGGTGGATCTTTGGCAAATACATGTAGGCCTTCATTGTATTTATTCTGGACATTAGCCTACCTCTATTGTATGATCCCATCATTGCTTTCCTTCTGCCTTATCTTTCTCATTGCTTCTGATATGCTTTATTTTCTTGTATTGCACATTTCTTTGTTCTCTGTAAGTCCTGTGGAAGAAAATCATGAAAATAAAGACATATCTGCATCTTTCTCTCACCAGTCTGTGAGCTCTTTGGGAGTGGATGGGGATCGTTTTCCGTTGCTTTGCATTTGGATCTGGCATAGAACTTCATTATATGCTCAGTAAATATTTTTGAGAATAAATCAAACAAAGTTGCCATTATAAGGCTCATCTGGTAATTTGAACAATGACTATTTATTTATTTTAGTTTTTTTTAATGCTTATTTATTTTTGAGAGAGAGACAGAATGTGAGCAGGGGAAGAGAGGAGAGAGAGGGAGACACAGAATCTGAAGCAGGCTCCAGGCTCAGAGCCTGATGTGGGGCTCGAACTCACGAACGGTGAGATCATGACCTGAGCCTGAGTCGGACACTTAACCCACTGAGCCACCCAGGGCACCCCTGAACAATGACAATTTAAAGGAAAGGATTATGAATCCAATTGTCACCTACAGACCAGAAGGTGGAAGATGTTCCTTATGTGAATCAAGGAGGAAAAGACAGATTGAATAAAAAGTTCCTTCTTTTCAACCTGTTGATGCTGTGGTCATGACATTTTTGTGGCCTGTAAACTAAGGAGAAAGAAAGATGTTTGCTGTTCATCTATTACAGAGCATTGCACAAAATTGCTACTACAGAAATACATGTTGAGTTAAATCTACTTCTCTGGATACTACGTGAGGAAACACAGTCATCTAGAATGTTTTGCAGAAAATGTTTGGCCCTTCATTGTTTTTTTAATTGATTTTTTTTTCTTGTTCTTTTTTTTTAAAGTTTATTTATTTGAGAGAGAGAAATGGGGGGAGGGGCAGAGAGAGAGGCTGAGAGACAGAATGTCGAGCAGGCCCCCCTGTCTGGCCCTTCTTTTATCTCAGCCTGGAACCTAAAAACGTCTTAGGAAACCGATGAACTCAGGATTGTTGACCTAATCCAGAGCTGGCATAACAGACTTCCAGACCACTGGATAACATTGTTTAATGACAAAATGCTCAGTTTTACCTGGAACTTCCAAGGCTTTTTTTTTTTTTAAGTTTACTTATTTATTTATTTATTTTGAGAGAGAGAGAGAGAGAGAGAGAGAGAAGAAGGAGGAGGAGGGGCAGAGAGAGAGGGTGAGGGGGAGAATCCCACACAGGCTCTGTGTTATCATCACAGAGCCAGACACAAGTCTTGATCTCACAAACCATGAGATCATGACCTGACCCCAAATCAAGCGTCGGATGCTCAAACCAACTGAGCCCCTCAGGTTCTCTGACAAGTCTTGAGGAATAGTAACTTAATTTTGTGTGTTTTTTTAAAGCAAACAAACCAACATAATAAATATTGGGTTTTCTTTTACCCTGATGGGGTTTCCTTAGAATTAGAAGATGCTCACAACTTATTTGTGAGTTGAAATTTATGGTATCCATGTACATGGAATAAGGTGATGAGGTTGCTTTTCTTTAAAATTTTTTTTAATGTTTATTTTTGAGAGAGACAGCGAGAGCGTGAGAGGCAGAGGGGCAGAGAGAGAAGGAGACACAGAATCTGAAACAGGCTCCAGGCTCTGAGCTGTCAGCACAGAGCCCGACATGGGGCTCAAACTCACCGAGTGCAAGATCATGACCTGAGCCCAAGTGAGAGGCTCAACCGACTGAGCCACCCAGGCGCTCCTGCTTTTCTTTAAAATCAAAGATTATTAGATTATTCTTTCAAAAATACTGTTTTCATCGCATCATTTATATCTTTTCAGTTTTTGTTTATTTTAAGTTTTTAATGTTTATTATTTATTTTCGAGAGAGAGAGAAAGAGGGAGAGGGAGAGACAGAATGTGCGTGGGGAAGGGAAAGAGAGAGAGGAAGACACAGGATCCGAAGCAGGTTCCAGGCTCTGAGCTGTCAGCACAGCATCAGGGCACAGCCCTGATGCGGGGCTCAAACTCAGGGACTGTAAGATCATGACTTGAGCTGAAGCTGGAGGCTTAAGCGACTGAGCCACCCAGGCGCCCCCATCGTATCATTTTTAAATTTAGTAACTTGCAATAACTTCTGTCCACACAAATCAACTTCAAATTCTCGGGCAAAGCATCATCCGGGCTTCCAGCTGCGTACGCCAGAGTGCGCCCTGTGGCAATCTGTAGCATCCTGCGTGGGTTTGACTGTCCCTTTAAAGGTACCCGTATTTGCACGCAACAGGAAGTAGGGTGTGGTTTGTTCTTGGGTGAGACAAAAGTGTGCTGAAAGCAGTTTATCCTTGACCTAGAACCAGCCCTGCTTTTAGAAAAAAACAACAACAAACTTGTTTACAGTGGAGATGGGGAACTGTTAGATAGCATTTATGAAGTTAAACAGCAACCCCGATTACAAACTTCAAATGCTCCTGCGCATGTAATAATACCGACTGCTTATTGAGAGCTTACCATGTACTAGGCACTACCCAGACACTGTCTATCTTAACTCTGAAATAGATACGATTATTACCCTTATTTCACAAATATGTTGCCCAAGATCATGCAACTTGTAAGCCAAAACCGAAGCCCAGGAAGTTGGGCTGCATGAATAATCTCTCTTAACCACAAAACGATAATAAGTTTTAATAGAACCTAAATCCAGCGTCCGCCCTAAAACCTCAGAAATGGCTGCTCTAGCATATAACAAAGAATATTTTGGGCTTATGTGCTAGAAGAAATTGCCTCTATCCGGAAGCCAAAGGTATTTTCTGAACAGAAGTGTGCTCCAGTGTGGGCCCAAACCTGACATGCGTGGTCCCCTTGCTACTCATGTTCCACTTTGCCTAGCCCCCTTCACCTGTTGTTTAGATGTCTCATTTCACAAAGAAATGAGGCCAACGTTTTATCCTAAATCAGACCATTCACCTCAGTAACCACAAATTTGAGAATGCGGTGGGATTGTGTTGGAGTGGGGGTCCACCCTGTGATCCTCTGTGGCAGCCTCTTGGCTAAACCCAATTCGACAATTTTCGTGGTGCAAAAAATGGTACAAGCCAGAAAGACGACAGAACCAGTGGGTTGGCGTTTAAAGGGGAAGCTTCCAACAGAAATGTGACCACCGTATACGAGTAGAGAGACCCGACTGTGCGGGCAAGTGAACACAGGAAATGCCCATGCCTAGAATTCAGACATAAAAGGATACTGTACACAGAAAAAAAAAGAGACATTGTACACAGGATGTTGCCTCAGTTTTCTATCACAGTGCCACTGGCTCACAGAGCCGACTGCATCCACCTTTCCAGCATTGAGGTCAGTGGCTCATCTTGGTAGCCTAAAATTGGCTACGGTAGGAGCATTTAGACCACACGGTCCCTCCCTCCAGGCCCCCTGAGTGGTTGAACAATAACATACCGTTGAAACTGTCCCAATAGTTCCTCAAAATGGCAGCCATGTATTTCTCACAATTCTGTGCATTGACTGGGCTCATCTGGGTGATCTGCTCGACGCCGTGAAGACATGATGACCCATACGGCTGCATTCAACGAGAATAGGATATCTCAACCTTCTCACTACATTCGGGGCTAGATAATTATTTGTTGTGGAGGCTGTCCTGCACGTTGTAGGATTTTAGCAGCGTTCTTGGCCTCTACCTATTAGATGCCAGTAGTGACAACCAAAAAGTGTCCCTGTGGATAAAATAGCCCAGACTAAGAACCACTGAGCTAGGAGCTTGGCTGAGGCTGAAACATCAAAGATGACTCCTGTGAATTATCAAATTGAATGGAGTCACTTACGTCAAGGGATTTTAAAATGGAGCTAGGAGGCTATTAAGGGGGTGGACCTCATGCATGTCGTCACTGGTGGAACAATGAACTTCTGAACTGGGCTGAACCACAAATAATCCAAGGGCCCAGTCAGAACATCTGCAACTTGCTACAGTAACAGACTTTGCTTAGTGAGAGCCTTAGCAACGGATTATATTCAGTGAAGATGAGCTTTTAGCTGTGAACACCAATCAAAAATTCTTTGTAGCGGTGCCTATGGGGTCAGTCAGTTGGTTTTGGCTCAGGTCACTATCACCCCGTTTGGGAGATGGAGCCCTTCATCAGCCTCTGCACTGACAGCGTGGAGCCTGCTTGAGATTCTCTCTCCCTCTGCCCCTTCCTCTCCCCTGCCTCCCCTCTCAAAATAAATAAACATTAAAAAAAAAAAAAAGATGTATACAAGCATTCCCTTTTTGCTTTAAAAATTCCTGACTTTTGCTTCCAAAAATAGTTTTGCTCCAAACTATTTGGTTTGCCACCCAAATCTGTGCACCTTGAATTGCAATTCTTTGATCCCAAATAAATGCTCTGGCTTAATTATTGCCTCCTGGCAATTTTAGGCTGACACTTCTCATCTTCCAGGTGACGAGGATCCTTTGTTAGAGAAATTTATTTACCATGCTTGTTAAGGATGGCAAGACAGACTTTATCCAGGGGGACCAGTCCAATTTATAGTAAAGGATAGAGACTAGGCTCAACTCTGAATACAATAAGGAAAGGCAGGAATGTATAGCCAAGGAACAGGGTTGGGGGTCAGTGAATGAAAAATCACCAAGAGGAAATGTCAGGAAATATCAGGGTTAGGAAGCTCTTGGCCAAACTGACTTGATGCGATTCTTGCCAAAGGCAGGCCGGGGTGATAAGGTATTGAGGGTGATATTTTCAACAGACTGACTCAGCAGGATTTTTGCTAAAAGTGGAGTGAACAGACCCAGGACAGAGCCCAGGGTTAGGGCCTCTTCAAACAGAGGACCCAGAGGAGCCTGACTCAAGCTTGATCAAGGGGAGAGGCTTTGTCACCGTCTCTGTACGGCCGGTCATCCTTCCACGGTCTAGCTCAAGGCCCTCCACAGCATGGTGGCTGGCTTTAAGAGAGTAAGAGCAAAAGCTAACAGGATGGGAACCAGAGCAACGTGACCCGTGACTCTTGCTGTATTTCTAGTTGATCAAAACAAGTCCCAAGCCTAGATCAGGTTCAAAGGGAGGGAAAATAGATGCCACCTCTTCTTGGAAAGAGGAGTCACGAACTTGTGGCCATCTTTAATCTGTGCAGTACCATATTGCATTCAAGGGGTCAGTGTGAATATTCTGCAGAAGGAAGGGAAATCTTGAGAGAGAATTCTATTGAAGATCAATCAAAATTACTAGGCCGAAGGCGAAAATGATTATTCACGTGATGGTAAAGGAAAGAACCACATCATATTTAGAGGGTACAAAACAATATATTTCTAGGTTCTATAGTATTTATTACATCAACGATTATGAACAGAAGTTGGAGGTTGCTTCTGGTTAAAGTATTGGTAATGAGGTCTTTCTGTCAAAAAAAAAAAGTAGTCCTTAGTTGTTGATATTAATTTTTGTTCTTCAATGGAACAATAAAACATTGATGTTTCTGAAAATGGAAGCAGTATGGTGAATGTTCAACTGTTTTTCATTAGTACTTAAGGACTTTATATATATCATTATAAGTATTGGAGATTGTAGGTATTTTGCAAGATATTTTCTAAAGAATTGGTTGCTTACAAGAAGGATCCAATGTCTATCTTTTCCCTTGAATTTTTGCCACTGCATTAACTCACCTGAATGCTAAAGATAGAAGTAGGTACTTTTTGCTCTAAGGCGTTATTTCCCAAAAAAGTATTTAGCATAACTCTAGTTTCACAAGATGTTAATGGGCGTTACACGTAAGAGGATTTATGGGTTGTATAAGCTTGGGAAATTTTAAGCTGAGAGTAAGTAGGTTTCTTTACCGCTGGACTTTTTAGGGTCTTTAGTATAGTAATGTGTCTCATGATTAATAAAATATACAGTGTTTCCTAGACTTATTCAGCCTCAGTAATAGAAGTATGTCTTATGTAACTCGTGTTCTTTAGGGCACTCTGGGTAGAACTTGTTTGTAAGTGGAGATAAAGCAGGGGGAGGAATCTTGAAAGAATTCTATTCAAGCTCAATCAAAATTAACTCAACAAAGAGGTATAGCGTAGCCTTAGCACTTAAAAAAGTAGGTATCCTTGAAGCAGGCCCTCAGTCCAAGAATGCACTATACTGTTGGGTTCTTTCTAAACATCAACAGTTTTCAATACAGAGGACTGAAACAGTTTAAACAAAGATCATTTTGCAAAAGTTATTTTAGATTCATGAAATTGAATCATCCAAGATCACCAAAGATTAATTAGTCAAAACAGTAATTTAGAAAGGAAGAACCAGAATAAGTTCATACCTTTTCTCACTCTCCTTGTCTTATTGGCAAATAAAAATTGTATATATTTACAATGTACAAACACCTGTATTTTGATACATGTATATATTATGAAATGATTACCACAATCCACCCTTGTCTTATAAGCTAAAATTGAAGCCCTTTGGAATTAGAATTTGGATTAGAAGCAATATATTAACTTACTTGTGGTAGGCAGCTTCTAAGATGGATTTCAGCGATCCTTATCCCCTGGTATTTATGCCCTTGTAAAATCTCCTCCTGTTGAGCTTGGGCCGAACCGGGTGACTTGCTTTTTGCTTCTGAGATTAGGTTACAAAAAAGACTGGCTTCGGTCTTGCTTGCCCTTCTCTTCCTGCCTCACTTGCTCACTTGGATGAAGCCAGCTGCTCTATGCAGAGGCTCGTATGATAAGGAACTGAGGGAGGCCTCTGGCCAGCTACCCTTAGGAACTGAATGCTGTCAACAACCTCAGGACGGGGTTGGGAAATGGGTCCTTCCCCAGTTGAGTTTCAACATGACTGCAGTCTTAAGAGAGATCCTGAGCCTGAGGACCCAGCTAAGCCATGCCTACATTCCTGACACAGAAATTGTGAGATAATACATGTGTGCTGTTCTGAGCTGCTAGACCGTAGGGTAATTTGTTTAGGCAGCAAAAGATAACTAGTGTAGAATTAAAGGAGGCTTTTAGAGAAGGCCAGTGTTGCGTTATCTAAGGCAAACTTGCAGACGGCCGAAAGAAGGACTAAAGCACCGTGGTTAAATCGTGCTTTAGAATGGCAGCCTAGAAAAATACTGATTTCACTGGGAAGAAACACAGGGGATCCGGAAGATGAAATCTAGGTGATACAAGTCTTTGAATTTTCAGTGCTATGTCTAGAGGAGATGTCAGAAATACAAGGTATAGAAATTGATAGTTGCCTGGTCATTGCAATTGCTGAGGAAGATATTGCTATGCCATGGCCCCCTGCTGTAAAAGCTGGCCTCAAACAGAGCCCCCAGTTTTGGTTTAAATATGCTAGCCAGCTGGGAAGGATGTTATGTCTACCAAGAGCATAGCAATGTGGGCTTAGATGGCTCTTTTGTTTTCTTTCTTTCTTTCTTTCTTTTTTTTTTTTTTGAGGTCAGATCTGGTTTGGGTTATTTCTTTTAGATGTTCTTTTACATGTTCTTTAATTCCACAACTATGTGTTAAGGTCTTATTTTATGCTAGGTGCTGATTTAGGCGCTGAGGATTCAACAGAGAAACCTTCACTCTCTTGAAACCTCCATTCCAGAGAGGAAAAACAGCAAGTACACAAAGTAAATAAACATAAAAATGAAATATACCATACAGTAATATAAGTAAACAATATGTGCCATAGTAATTAAATACTATCAGAAAAAAGAAAGCACGAAAGGGAGAGCAGGACTAGCTTCTGTATCAGTTATCAAGGCCTGGACTGCAAACAGCTGTGTGTCCATTGTGATCTGTTTCCCAACTTGACCAAACAAACACCAGAGTCCCTACGGCCTCCTCTCTTCCCTCTGTAGATTCTGTACTCATTCTTGCTTTCATTTCCTTTTATTTTTTATTTATTTTTAAAGTTTGTTTATTTTTAGTAATGCCTATACCCAACGTGGGGCTCGAACTCAACCCCCTGAGATCAAGAGTTGCACACTCTTCTAACTGAGCCAGCAGGTTGCCCCTGATTTCAAGCCCTTTTAAAAGACTAATCTTCATGCTTCTCTGTGAAGACTTCTTTGACAATTTAGCCTCCATTACCCCTCTGCCTTCTGGGGATCTGAGGGCACCATTCCCCCTCCAAAATCAGAGGAAACAAAACAAAACAAAATGCAGCCTACCCATCTTTTAAATTTTTTTTTAATTTTCAGGTTAACGGTTGATTAATTTGTATTTGTTTCCTCTGTGTTTGTTGTTGTGTTGCCCACCCCTCCCCCAATAGAATTTCAGGTTTTTGATTTTTTTTTAAATATTTATTATTTTGGGAAAAGCGCAAGCAAGGAGGTGTAGAGAGAAGGGAACAGAGGATCCGAAGCACTCTTTGTGCTGAATTCCGATGTGGGGCATGAACCCATGAACCGTGAGATCATGACCTGAGCGGAAGCCTGATGCCCAACCAACTGAACCACCCAGGTCTCGCAAGTTTGGTTTGTTTTTACATATGTATGGAACATGCAGTCAAAAACACTTGTAATGGTAGCTTCATTGGAAGACGTAGAAAAGATAAAAGATATGATGCCTTCCTTTGCAGAATTTAATATATACTTGGAGGGAGAAAATGCTCTTCCTGAGGTGGGAAAACCATGGAAAGACAGCCCATACAAATCCAATACTTCGTGGTATGGTATAGTCAGTGGCTTCCAGATTTTTTTGGCTTGCAACCGCAATAAGAAATGGACTATACAACAAGACTCTGTGTGTGTGTGTGTGTGTGTGTGTGTGTGTGTGTAAACAAAATTTTACAAAGATAGTATGTATGTTTTACAAAACAATACTTAATATCTATATGCAATGCGTTGATATTTTCTCTTCTGTTTCAGTTTTCAAAACATGCTGGTAGGAACCCTCCGAACTGATCTCATAGCCTGCAAAGAGACTATGAGCCACAGTTTGGAAGCCAGGTGGTGAGCGCACAGAGGTGGGAAGCAAACGAGTCTTGAATGGTAGGAGTCCAGGGATGTCTGTCCTGGGAAAGATTATGGGTGTGTCTCTTGAAAGGAGAGTCCTATTTAGGTTATTGGGGTTCATGACAGTGTTGATGCTGAGTTGGAACAACAGTATGAGCAAAGAAGGCACCGAGGCTGTGGTAGGTAGCAAGTTCAGGGGGCACTGAGATAATTCTCTTCTTTTATATGACTGCTTTTGTAGGTTATGGAAATAATGTAAAAGTCAAAATAAAGGCCTGGAAACAGATTATGAGGATACACATTTGAGAAAAATGTTAATATTGATAATTGGGAACAGTTTAATAGGAGAGCAGATCTATGGCATTTAATAATTCATGTCATTATTTGCATTAGTATTGCATTTTGTTAAAAGTCTTGGTAATCACAACTATTACTATTCCTCAAAGTAAACCTCTGGGCATAGGAGAGGCTATTTCTAGAAAAAAACAAAACAAAAACAAAAACAAAAACAAAAAACCCTGGTCCATAGAGATAATAGGCATTGTTCAAGGTATATTTACTTGAAGTGACTTTAGCAGATCAGCCCAATTCTAGCCCAAAGGACTTAGTTGACCCCAAGAATTCAGAAGACAGGCACACAGGTCAAGCAAAAACGCAAACAGAACAAGAACACTGAAACAATGACCATTTATTCTGATCCAGTCCTGAAGATTAGTTTGTCCCTTTTCTCAAGGCTATCGATTGTTTACCTCTGATGACCTGGATTGTTGCTGTGTTTTATTCAATTTTGCAAAGATGTGGTTTGGAGTGGGTGATAAAGTTTGGGGGAAGGAAACCTTGGGTAGAGGTATACTTTTTTTCAAAGTTTACTTCAGAACACATGGGTTGATCATGGAAATTAAACAGAAGCCAAGTGTGGATGTACAGAGCATAGAGGCTTCCATGGTTTCCTAGAACTCTTCACATTTTCTCCTGGAAGCATCTGAGGGGAGGGCTCTGGGTCACCCACCATCCATCTTTTGCTCTTTGGACAGGCTTTCTCCCTTTCTCTCTTCTTCAAAAATCATGTAAAAAGGGAAAGATAAAGGGCTAGGATTCCAAGGAAATCCCACATGTTGTTTGGAAGTAGGAAATGGAGTCCTTTACTGTTGCCTCTGCATCAAATTTGACTAAGGCTAAAAACAGATGAGCATGGTTAAGAATGGAAGAAGTGGCCCAGCTTCTCCTTCCTCCTTTTGATTTTGTTTTAGTTTGAATGAGGAGGAGGTGGCTCACACAATGAATAAGAAAAGCACCTGGTTGGATGGCTGTGTGCTTTGAGTTAATTATGACATTTTTTGTGGGAAAGCTTCCAATTCTTAAGTCTCATCTAGAGGTGGGAGGCAGCTGGAATGAACATCTGTCTGCAGGGTACAGGCATACTTACTCTGATCCAATATGGCATGACAGCAATGGGCTTATTCAAGAAAATAGTTATCTCCATTTTCCGGTATTCTAATATAAAATTTCTTCATTCTCGGGGCGCCTGGGTGGCTCAGTTGGTTGAGCGTCCGGCTTCGGCTCAGGTCGTGATCTCGCGGTCCGTGAGTTCGAGCCCCGTGTGGGGCTCTGTGCTAACAGCTCAGAGCCTGGAGCCTGCTTCCGATTCTGTGTCTCCCTCTCTCTCTGCCCCTCCCATGCTCATGCTCTGTCTGTCTCTGTGTCTCAATAATAAATAAATGTTAAAAAAAAAAAACCTCTTCATTCTCACCACTCAAAAAAAAAAAAAAGAAGAAAAAGAAAGAAAGGCCCAAGGCAAGGTGAGACGTCTCAGCTACCTCTAGTGAGGGATCTCAGTAATGAAATTAAGCTAAATCTGAATAGGCCACATTACCTCATTATCTTCATCCCCAGCTCCTCCATTCTCCCCGTGAAGTCTCTAATTACATACCGTCAGCATTTCCTCCAGTTTTCAGTATTGTTTGACTTCCCGGGGCCAAGTGATGACCAAATCCTGCTTCACATACCTTCAAAGCATTTGTCCGTTCATTTATTCATGCACTTCTCATATACTTACTCTATACCATGCACTGAGCTAGGCAACAAGGATTCAGTGAGGCAGAAACTAAGACACAGTTTCTGCCATCACATAGCTGGTAGTCCAGTGGGGGCCCAGGCAAGAGACAAGTAAACAGGCATCTTCAATACGTGTGTGCATGGCGCTTTGGTAGGGAAGGTAACAGGGAGCACTTGGGGGCGAATCTCGCTTTGGGCTGTCAGAGTAGACTTCCTAGAGAATGGATGGTTCAGGTTGAGACTTCAAGGTTCAGAAAAATGTAGCCAGAGAAAAGCGCATTACTCAACCTCCACTCAACAGATTTTCTTCACCACTTACTGTGGGTCAGGTTTTTTGCTAGACTCTGCCGAGTTAGCTAGAAAGATAGACTCAATCTCTGTTCCTCTAGTGCTTAGAAGATGTCAGGGTGGGGGAGAAATAGATGTGAAAATATAGGCACAAAATATTTATTTATCTAATGTAACTATCCATATGTATTGGGGAATTAAAAGGTTCATCATTTTCCTACTGAAAAGTCCAACCAGCAATTACCCCTGAGTATCCAGTGCTCCTCCCTGCAGCTCCAAGCTCTGCTGTGGACTCTCCTATGAACCTGGGAGCTCCCAGTCAGAATCTCTCCATTAGGTGAGCCTGAGAGGGAGAGTTCTCTGCACATCCCTGTCTGTCCCTTTATGCTTTATAACACAGCCACTGAGCCTTTACTGAAGCGCTGGGTTAATTAAAGTTTACACTAGAGGAGGGGAAAACTGTAAATTGTCAACTAAAATAGTTTTCTTCCATAGATCATGGGGAAAATAACCTAATTGATACATTCAACAAATATATGCTAGCTGCTGCCTGAGGTGCCCAAGACGGATAAAACCTACTACCTGTGGAGCTTTCCAGAGAGTGAGAAGGAGATAGCTAGGAAGCAAGTAAACGTATATGTCGTCAACATAATGAGAGATGGATGAGAAAAATTATCAGTGATACTTCTCACAGCTCCTCCCGGAAGGTAGGAGCTCTACTATAACATCCTGAAGGAAGTGTGTTTGATCTGGAACCTGAGATATGGGAAGGAGCTGGTCTGTGAAAAGGCAGAATAAAGTTGCAGAAAAGAGAAACCATGTAGAACTCTTCCCAGGGGTCTCCTGCTCTCAGGTCACTGCCTCTCTTCAGAGGCGTCACGTTTTAATCTTAGCCTGCTTCCAACGCAGCTATCTCTCTTTTGGGACAGCTCAGCCCACAGGGATTGGGTTTCCTCCCAAGCAGGTCCTGCCTAGTGGTCACAGGCAACATTTAGTTTTATCCCTGGATGGTGGGTCCTGTTTGTATGAATTACTTTCACCACTACACTGTGCCGGCTTCTCATTCAGGGACCCTGCTGTTCATCCCCATTGTCTGGGACCTCGATCCTATTTCCGTAATTACTGCCCCTAAAACTGTTCTTGAAGGGTAAGGTCTTTTGATGGATTATTAATCCAAAATCCTTTGTTTTCCCTTCTTCTAGTCACCCGCCTATTTTTCAGGACCATATTGTTCTAAGCCTCAATTACATGAAGGTCGGGAGGCCACCGAATAACTACGCCAGATGCCACCGGATTGGTGTAGGAGGCCACTTCAGGAAGGTGGCTTCGCGCACGGCCAATAGCTTCGCAGGCCCGCGGTGAGGGCGCCAGAATGACGTCACTCGAACGTGGCCGGCTCGCGCGGGGCGTGACGTCACGCGGGCGGGCCGGTCCGCCTTGAGGTCACCTGGTGGGCGCGGCCAGGCCGAATCCCCAGTGTCGTCACGGGCGGGGGCGGGGCCAGAGCGTGTCAGCGAAGCCGAATCAAAACAAGCCGGAGACCCGCCTTTTCCCTCCGGCTCGGGAGCGTCTCGCTCGGGTCCCGAGCCCGCCGCGCTCGCGCGGCTGCGAGCCTCGGGTGGCCGCGCGCCGGCTCCAGGAAGCCGGGGAGGGCGCGGCGGCCGGGATGGCGCGGCGCGGGCCGCGCGGCTAGACGGGCGCGGAAGGAGCCGCCGGCCCGCGCCCTCCATTCTCTTCCTCCCGGAGCCGGCGCCGCGCGGGCCGGGAGCGGCCGTGCGGCGGGGAGCCGCCTTCCTTGACGCCGGGCACCTGGACGCTCGCGAGATGCCCAACCCCAAAAGCAGCAAAGGCGGCCGCAAAAACAAGCGCGCCAACAGCAGCGGGGACGAGCAGGAAAATGGAGCCGGG